>NC_065445.1:40751033-41051033 GCF_917563875.1 Diabrotica virgifera virgifera | reverse complement strand
ATTATGTAACCACTTGATACTGCAATAAAAAGTGTCCATCTATACTATCCCAACACATTTTAACCTTTGAAATCGTAAATTTCCATTCCCATTAAAAAAATAATTTGTACTGTATAAGTATATTTCTTTTGAGCTTCATTTTTTTTTTCAAAATACTGCAACATGAGTTTTAAATTATGACACAGTACAATACTTGTTTCAATATTTACATGTAAATAAAATAATCCTAATTACTTGTAAAAGTAAGGTTATAAATTTAAGAATACAGAACTCTCTTAAAACCAAAGTGGCATTAGACTAATTTTAAAATTCCCGCTAAAAGGAAAAAGGTAAATCTGGCAACAGTGCCGTCGTTTGCTGGACATTTAATCCATAGAGTTATATATTAGCATAGAGAGAGCCTTCACTATGCGCGTCCTGACGACAAGATCTCTTCGACTGGTTTGCGCTATCTCTTTCTAACACATCGTACCGAGAAACTAAGATGACATTAAGGTGTGAGTATAGGCACGGAAGAGGAGGACAACTGTCTCAGCTTAATATGCGTAAGAGTGAAACAGCACTAATCCAAAGAAAAAAGATGGTGTCGTCACTTCGCTTTGAATGACACTCTCTCTATGTCAATATATACCTCTATGATTTAATCTCTCCCCTTTACGTTAAGTAAAGGTGGCTATGCTTCACTCTTCACTCACACTCATCCATAGAGGTATGTATATATTAACATAGAGGGAGGAGGGAGCCTACCTTCCGCGCTTCCTGACGACAAGATCTCAGGGACCACTGGTTTGCTGCCTGCATCTCCTTCTAACACATTGTATCGAGAATCTATAATGACATTCAGTGTGAATATAGGCACAGCATAGAAAGCACAGCATAATAAACAAAACGTTTTCTATGCTGTGATATAGGCACGGAAGAGGAGGACAACTGTAGCAGCTTTACTATGCGTAAGAGTGAAACAGCACTAATCCAAATAAAAAAGATGGTGTCGTCACTTCGCTCTGAATGACACTCTCTCTATTATGCTAATATTTAACTCTATGCACCAAATAAAATACCAAACGTCAGACCGCGTATTTTAAATTTAAGAAATATTTTCCAAAAATTTAATATTTCTAAACTAGACATTACGCTTTCGAGGTGTGAACAGTTTCTGTTTTGCAGCAGTTAAAGTTTGCCACTAGTTTAGGGTCTTAACCTAGCTAACAACCGCCGGTGTTGTTGCTTAAGTGTTTGCATATAGGTAAGTTGAGCATTTTTGCTTATATTTTTTTTTAAGCGGCTTTCTTTTATGCTATTTTGCTTGCTCTTTTTATTTCTTTTTGCTTTCTAGTTATTAATACTTCATTGACTGGTTTTGTCTTACAATGAGTGAGGAAAAGGGGGGCTCAGTCCCCCCTTATCCTGATACTTCTTCTCCGGCTAAAATTGCAATGACTAATAATTCCGAAAAAAATCAAAATCAGACTTCCGACAATAATTCTCAGGATGAAAAAAAGGTTAATACATACTCCGAAAAAGATCATGGACCTTTTGTAGTATATCTTGAATCTACAAATATACCGAATATAAAAATTGGCACATTCAATACAATTAAAATAGCTCGAGATATATTCAACCTCAAACTTAATGACGTTAAAAAAATAGATAGTAAAGGACTCAATAGAGTTTCAGTTGAATTTGCCAATTTTCACTCGGCTAATATGCTACTTAAGAACACTCAACTTCTAAATCAGGGATACAAGATATATATACCTTTTAACTTCGTAACCTGCAAAGGTATCGTCAGACAAATTGATACAGATATTGATGAAAAAGAACTTCTTCGGTGTTGCGATACAGGAAATGACATTGAAATTTTACATATAAAAAGATTAAATAGAAGAGTAATTAAAGATGGAGTAACTTCTTATGAACCCACAGGTACGACACTATTTACATTTCGAGGCGTTCTTATGCCCAAAACTGTGTTTTTTATGGCATACCAAGACTAGTGGACACATATATTGCCCCAGTGAAACAATGCTATAACTGTCTTAGATTTGGCCACACAAAAACAAACTGTAAAGGGAAAGAAAGATGTTTTAATTGCGGGGAAAACAAACATGAAGACGTATGCATGACAAAATGTTTTTACTGCAAGGACTCTCACAAATCTATTGACAAGAGCTGCCCAGAATATACAAGGCAAAAGAATATTAAAGAACTGATGGCGTATGAAAATTTGACATTTTTTGAGGCAAGTGAAGCCATTCCAAAATCATACATATCAAATAAAAAATTTATTTATAACCCGAGAGATTTTCCAAATTTTAAAAATAACAGCAGGCCATTAGAAAATACTCCAAGTACCAGTACAAATAATTCTAACACCATAGAACCATCGCAACGAAGAACAAACAATTTTAGATCATCTACAGTAAAACGTTCCTTTCAACAGGTGGTTCTGAACTCCGACAACAAACGGAGAGTCGTGCAAAAACGTCAAGATAAGCAACCAAATGAAAAGAGTACATATACACAGCAATTAAGACCAGAAAAGCCAACCTCTTCCTCCACTAGCTCATTTTCTCGTTCAGAACCTTTCAAATCAAGAACCTCGGCTAATTTATCACAAAACTCCAATCAAGCCTGGCAATCCAGTGCATCGCAAAACTTTCAAAATATTGATACCTTTTCTTCAAATGACTTTTTAAACTCATGCTTAAATTTTATTAGTAATACATCATCAGAAAACTTAAATTTACTTAAAAACCATTTATTTTCCCGATTAAACGTAGAGTCCTATATGGACCAAGAGGATAAATCTGATTCTGATTTTAATTAATTAAACATATCAAATCACATAATCATGAATTCAAAAAAGAAATTAAAAATTATTCAGTGGAATATTAGAAGTATTAAATCAAACAGGGAAAACATAACGAACTTAATTTTCAAAGAAGACCCTGACATAATTCCTATTAATGAAACTTGGCTTAAACAAGATTTTAATTTTTCTTTGAAGTATTATAATGTTGTCAGAAAGGACAGAGATGACGGATATGGTGGAGTAGCTACTTGTATCAAGAAATCTATTATTTTTTCTACAATTCAGAAGTACAACTCAGACCAAATCCAATACATAACAACAAAAATTGGTAACTTATACATAATAAACATTTACTCCAATACAAATAATGCCATAACTCTTCCTTTCTTGAGCTCAACAATAGAAAACATACCTACAGAAAACTTAATTATACTAGGTGATCTGAACTCTCACCATCCCCTATGGGATAAATGTCCTACCAATAAGGGAGGAAGAAATATTTATGATTTTATTTTTGATAAAGAATTAATTATCCTAAATGATGGGTCAGCAACATTGTTTCAACCTCCTAATAATAATCTTAGCGCTGTAGATCTAGCCATAGCAAGTAATAATATGGCTCTATGTTCTACTTGGGGTGTCATACAAGATTGTGGAAATAGCAACCATTTCCCCACCTTTGTCATAATAAACAACTGTGAGTTTAACAAAAATGATAGCATCTATACACAAACATACAAAATGAGAAATATTAAAAGAGCAGACTGGTATACATTCCACACTGGGATGATAACAGGAATGCTTGATTTACCGGTAAACTCTAATTACAATGAGTTTTTGGAGGTAGTTAATCAAGTAGCAGATAACTCAATTCCCTATAAAAACTGTAGAACACAGGGTAAACCTTCAAATCCGTGGTGGGATGAAGAATGTTCACTTTGGATTAAAAGCCGCAAACAGGCAATTCAAAACTTTAAACAATCTGTTTCCTTAGAGAACTATATAAACGCTAAACGTATAATCGCCCAAACTAAACGAAACCTTGTAACAAAAATACTACTTTGCAGTAGTATTTGGTTGAACTAAAATGATAAGATGAAATGAATGAAGGAAGGGTGATGAACTGATAATGGAAGTATGGAGAGACAGAGGCAAACTGAATAGAGTTGGCTAGCTATAGATGCAAGAGAGCAACTTGACACTCAAGGATGGATACGGCTCGTTTGCATGCCTGTCGAAGAACAGTAGCTCAACCTAAAGAGAGATGATGACTAGGAAAAGGGAAATCTTTTAAGATAAAAATATATGTTCAGAAAATAAATTAGATAAATATAATAATATAATAAAAATAGAAGAATATAGGAGATAAATAAAATAGACTGAATTATGGGCGCCAGAAGTTGGAATGGACCAAACTTCCAGGTATCTTACACTGCTGTTAAATAGTAAATATATTAAATTCAAAAATGGGAAAAAAAATAATGGATATACAAAACAAATAAATATTTATTAAATATAACTACGTAGATTTTTGACAACCTCTGAGTTAGAAAAATACAAACTATGTAACTCTAAAATGACAATGGGAAATAATTACCTATAGTAATATAAATATAATCTATAGTTACATTAGTAATGGAGTAGCTCTTATATGGAGCATACCCCCAACTTACATATACTAGGTTAAATAACAACCTTCACCAAATAATTGTACGATTGCAATACGTACAGCAACGTTAAACCCTATAGAACTAATGAACCAGAATATAATTAAGGGAGGATTATTCACAATGAATAATTTCCGTAACTCTCAAAGAGTTAAATAGGCACTAGCCTCATTAAGGTGAACCTACGGTCTACTTGATATATAAAAATCAGTTGCTTCGACACGTAGTCACTAAAAAATATAACAAGTAAAATGGATAGCCATTCAAAGGGAATAGCGTCCAAAGATATAATTAAAAATTGATTAAATGAATTTAAATAAAGTTAAGCAAATAAGTTAAATAATTATGATTGACTAAAGAAAGATAAAAGTTATATGAATAAGTTAATAAATTAAGCAAATTAAGAGGAAAAAGTATATAAATTTAAATTGATAAGTGGAGACAAGCAAGGTTAGTACTAAAAATATAAAGTTAATTAAGTAAATAAACGGTACAAGTAAATTTCAGGTAATATATAAAGGTAAAGAGAATCTCATATGGGGAAAAGATGATCTGAGCTCAAACCTCTTTGACCAGAGAGTTTACTGGTTTGGGGAACACTATCAACTATTATAGATATATAAAAACAATATGCAACTTAAATATTGAAACAAAATATGTGCGATAAACTATAAAACTTAATCATCAAAATAAATGTCCCGAGTCTTATACAAAAAATGAATGTGGTGTAATAGTGGAAGTGACAATCACTAGCAGATACCAAGTGTCCCAAAACAAACCCTATATGGTCCCCGAGAGTGTCCTTGCTACGGATTCCAAAATCCCTGGTAGGCGAATTAGCACAGGGATGGTGCTAGCTTGTACCAATTAATATACCGATGCCCTTCTGGGGTGCAGAGGGCAGGATACAAAGTAGGTATGTGGGAGGTTCTCCAGGCTGGTCTCCAAATGACCTGGCTTGGCGTAGAACGGTTGCTCCCAGTTGTGAGGGGAGCTGACGGACTGGTTACAGTTTAAGATTTCCCCCAAGTGGCTAAAAACAAACATGTCCCGTTTTAGTTTCAATGTCAGAATCTAAGGAAAGGTCAAAGAGCCAAAGGAAAAGAAATGAGATATCTTTTTTTTCAGAATGAACAACAAAAAGATCATTAGCAAAAACAATGATGGATTTGACCTTGATTCACATTACACACATTAATTTGGGATTTAACTTTAAATTCAATATTTAATACAGAATATGATTTTTATCTGAAAAATATGTCTATAAAGGGTATTTTTTTATTATTAAAAATGGTATGGGATAATGTAATGTGTTGTAAATTTTAAGAAAAATACTGGCTTTTGGAACGAATTTAAGGTGGCTAGAATACACACAATCTAATAGAATAGAGAATAATGAATGTAATCTGTAAAATTTGAATTCAATATTATGAGGTTGACATAACCACACAAATCAAATGATATAATTTACAGGATATGTGACAAGATAATCTTCATCTGAGTGTAGATTTTCGAACTATGGATATAATTAAAGATACTAAATTCAAAGAACAACTCCGATTCATACATTTACAGAAATAAATTCAATAGGAATTTAATATGACATGATAGCGGCCATATTCGTTCCTTTTTCTCAACCTTTTTAAGAGTAAAAAAAAATTTACCGGATGACATGACTTCCAATTCCTCCGGGATCTCCCAAAACTTAGTCTCCTAGCTTCTCCAAAGCACCACCAATAATTTGCCACTAAATATCACTTATAAAAGCTTGAAACTATTGTATTAAAATTTCCGTCCTTTTCAATCAGTCATCCGCCACTTTTCCGTTCTAGCGTACCAAGCGAAGTGTCAATTATTTCCCGTCGTTAGACGAGGAGCCTCACAGAACGAAACTCACATGACAGCGAATGGTGTCTAATACCAACTGAAGTACTTGTGCCAACTAATAGTTAAGTATGACGTCAGTCAAAGATTTATTTTAGTTAGATCTTATTATTTTTAAGTATAATTTAATGACAAACCGTTATTAAAATTTAAATAAAATAACTATAAAGATAATTAAAGTTAACGGACTGTTATATTCCCCTTCTACTCTGAGAAAAAAATTTTAAGCAAAAAATTTTTTTTTTTTTTTTTTAATTCAAAATATTAATAACCAAGTGGTAATAATCTATCATTCTACGTTGACCCGCAAGATTACAAGTAACCACAAATTAAGGATCAGGGAAAGAAGGATGATCACTACACCAAAACTATGAATCGGAAAAGATGACTCGAAGTCATATTAAAATGTCATCGACATTTTGTCTGCAAACCAAAACATAAGCTAAATAATGTACTAAAGTTCATAATGACAAATAAATGTCGAATTGGCACTAAATGCAAAATTGAACAATCCATGGACATCAAATTTATAAAGAGTATATCCAAGGACGAACAACCAGGCAAAGGTATGAGCCAATTCGCACCATAACACAAGTAAATATACTAAAGTAAGACAAAAGAAATCAACAACTGAAATCAGTGAAGAATGGAACACTTCATCCAAAATTGAACTACCAATGGACACCAGATTCGTAATAGCATATCCAGAGAAGAACAATCAGGAATATTTATGGAACAATTCTCACCAGTGCCAAATAATACAAATAGTAAGCATATCAAAGTTATCCAAAAACTCATTAATCAAAATAAATGTGGAATCGGACACTTAATCCAAAGTCGGACTATCAATGGACACCAGATTCATAAAGCATATCCACAGAAGGACGACCAGGAAGATTTATGGACCAATTCACACCAATACTAAATCACATAAATTAATTAGGCCTATGTACAACCACAACCGGTAATACGAGCCTATACAACCAAATAAACAAAATAAGTGAGGACTCGGACGCTTTATCCAAAATCGGACTATCAATGGACACCAGATTTATAGGAGCATATCCAAAGAAGAACGATCAGGAAGATTTGTGTACCAATTCTCACTAATACTAAATAAACTAAATTAGGTCCATCGACTCAAGTAAGTCGTTGACTAACTAAAATTGGTCCGTGCTGTTGTTCACTAGCTATAGCTATAGCTGATAACGTACCAATTGTAATAAAAAAAAATCTAAAAGGTGAACTGACAAGGTCTATGACACCATGATAAATGATAGAAAAAAAATATGACAAGAACGAGCAACCAATTTGGAATAAAACTGTAGATTCATACGTTCTCGCATACATAGAATTATCCAGGAAATATTCCTGAATCTCAACAACAAACTAATGCCTCAGGAAAGAAGAGGAAATCTACTAAAATAAGCAATTCATTTGTCCAAACACCTCAAATACTAAAAGGAACCCACTACCTATGAAGTACGGGACATAATGTAAACTAAATATTTCCTATCAAATGCAAAAAAATGTAACTGGAATGATTGGAATAATTACACAAGGATGGTCAGGACATGTGGCCAACATTTCCTGACCAGAAATATTTTGATGAATAAACATCTGCGTACTCTGCTATGAAAACATAGGTTACGAAATCGGATAGCAGTGATCAGTTGCTGAATTTCGAACCCACGCATTCACTAGGTTACCTAGGAACCCAAATTACAGAGCATTGGCAGACTAGTTCTTAAGAAGAAATCCATACATACATCAGAATTCCAAACTAATTCCAGAATCATACTGTGTAGGGCATAAGGATATAAATTATTATAAAGTATTTAGGATATCTGTGACAAATGTTGATAAAGTAAACCAATATAAAATTAAGAACCACCCCATCTTTCCAATATGGCAAATCTAATAACAAGATAATAAAAGATACATATAAAAAAAATAGTATGTAGTCAAATATCAAAAATACAACACACAACCTGAGATAAGTAGTGTATAATATTCTTAGTTCCATAGTTCCATACCAAATATCAATATTAAACCAACGCATGAGCTTACATATTCAAATATATAAATATACAATAATCAACAACCCTTCTATGCTAAGGGGGTAGGTGCACAATCTAAAAATTACAAGTTGGTTCTTATTAACTGGGTAATCCTACTAACAGTATTAATAATTAATAATGTTGATGCATAATAATTAAAGTGCAACATTAATAATGAAAAAAAATGATAAGCTCATACCTAAGCGTACTAAAAAATAATTAACCTAATGATTCATAAATTGGAAGTCATCTAACAACCATGCCAAAAGATAAAAATGGAGATATGTACCTGCTCTATCTGGTGAATAAAATATTAAACTAAAATACTGAATCTTAATAAGGATCGAGCTAAAGACAAATAGAGGAAGAAGTTAGCTCAAACAACCCTATAAAGTTAATCTTCTTCCGAAGATGATGAATCAACCTCATCCATGGTGTTATCAGGCAGTAAATCCTTTATGTGAAATTGTCCAATTCGTTTGTTAGTCGAATTGTCCTTCAATTCATACACTAAAGGAGATATTACCTTCACAACCGTACAGGGAATATATTTCTGGCAAAATTTTGCCGAAATAGCATCACCCTTATTAGACTTTACAAAGTTTCGCTTCAACACTCTATCTCCAACGAAGAATCGCAGATCTCTTTTCCTCAAGTTATACTGCTGCTGGTTCCTTAGATAGGAAGTTTTTAACTTCTTCCGAATGTCAGAAAAAATTTGAGGTAGAGTCTGGAGATCTTCTAAGCGATGAAGGTTATCGGATATCTGAGGGAGATTTGTGGAAGTGTCGGAAATTGTACCAAAATAGTCACCAGATAAAGCAACATTTCTACCAAAATTGAGATATGCAGGAGAACATTGGGTAACCTCATGGACAGAGGTCCTTATGGCTTGAGCTATGGAATGGATATATTGATCCCAAGCTCTGTGATCTGGGAATGTATAGGACCTTAGGGCGGTGACGATACTGCGATTCACTCTCTCAGTATGATTGGCTTGAGGATGGTAGGCAGCATTATAAAAGGTCTTCTGGACCTTATATTTAGCTAAAAGGTCTTTAAAAGCCTTCGACACAAACTGAGGACCATTGTCACATGACACAATTTGGGGAACACCAAACAACAAAAAGACTTGTTCCTCTAAATATTTCAAAATTGCTGGAGTTGTGGCCTGACGAAGAGGACAAACTAAAGGAAATTTGGTGAAATAATCCACAACTACCAAGCAATAAGTATTACCCTTATAGCTACGAGGATAAGGTCCAATGAGATCCAATGAGATCATCTGCCAAGGAAAATTAATGTTCCTAAAGGAACCCATGAGTCCAGCTTGTGGTAAATTACTGGGTTTACAAGTGGCACAAACTATACATTTAGAGATATACCTTTTTATAGATTGGCGCATGCCAGGCCAATAATATAATTCGGCGATACGATGATAAGTTTTATAAAAACCAAAATGTCCAGCAGTAACTTCATCATGAAACATACGTAATATGTTCTCCCTATTTGGCGTAGGTACAACTATTTTCCAATCTGACATATTGGATAAGGCCTCTATAGGACTTAAGATATGTTTGTACAGTATATTGTTCTCTACCTTAAAATCAGGATAATTTTGTGGGTCTTGAGTAACCCTATCAATCATATTCTGATACCACTCGTCAGGAGTTAAGGTGGACAAATCTAAGACATTAAGATCATGGACACGGGAAAGAGCATCAGCAACCACTACACCGTTGGCCTTTCGATGAACAATCTTATATGAATAGGCAGCCAGTTTGCATATCCATCGGGAAAGTCTCTGAGATGGGTTTTTCATACTATGAAGCCATACCAAGGAACTGTGGTCCGTAATTATGGTGAAATTACGGCCCTCTAAATAATAACGAAATGCTTCCAACCCATGTATGATAGCTAAGAGTTCTTTCTCAGTGGTGGAATAGTTTTTCTGGGCCTTATTCAATTTCTTACTCGTGTAAGCTATGGGATGTTCCGAGCCATCTTTCAACTGGAACAATACGCCACCAGAAGCAGTATTAGAGCAATCAGTCATCAAATAAAAATGCTCATTAAAATTAGGTGACATCATGACTGGTGCGCTAGTTAAAGCCTCTTTAACGCGCCTAAAAGCTTCATCAGCCTCAGGAGTCCAGGTAATGGTCTGCCCCTTTTTCCTGTTCTTCAAAAGATCCGTAAGAGGTGACAACAAGGTAGAGTATGAAGGTACAAACCGGCGATAATATCCACACATTCCCAATATCCTACGGACTTGGGTGGTGGTCTTAGGTATAGGAAAATTCTTAATAGCAACTATTTTCTCAGGATCAGTCCTTAGACCCTGATTATCAACAACATAACCCAAAAACTTAAGACTAGGACGACAAAACTGACACTTATCCAGATTAATTGTTAGATTAGCTTCCTTAAGACGTAAAAACAATTTATCTAAAATTTCCATATGAAGGGAAAAATCAGGGGTGACTACTAAAATATCGTCCAAATAATAGAAAACATAGGGCTCTAACTGTGGACCAATGACTAAATCCATCAGACGACACATTGTCTGAGGAGCAGAAACAAGACCGAAAGGCATGGTGACAAACTGGAATAATCCTTTACCACTGACAGCAAAAGCAGTATATTTCTTGCTCTCTTCACTCAGTGGGATCTGTAAAAAGGCCTTAGACAAATCAATCGAAGAGATGTATTTGGCATTCTGAAGTTTGCTCAAAATCACGTCGATTCGGGGAATTGGATAAGCATCCCTGTTAGTGGTGATACTGTTTAGTTTTCGACCATCAAAGCAGATCCTGAAGGATCCATCCTTCTTCTTTGTTAACCAGAGTGGGGAACAATAGGACGACGTTGAATGTTCTATGATATTTAAAGCAAGCATCGAATCTACTTCTTTTTCTAAATCTGCATGCCAGGCTTGAGGTATGGGATACTGATATAATCTGAAAGGAGTAGGATTTCCCACCTCAATAGTGTGAGATATTAATGAAGTACGACCTAGTTTGTCATTTGAAGAAATAGTAGTAAACTGAGAGATCATATTCTCCAATTGCCTTTGTTCAGAACTAGATAAACTGGAAAAATCATGAATAGCACTAAGGGTAGACAGATTAAATTCAGATATGGAAAAAGAAAAATCAGAACAACTTAAGGTGCTATTAAAAGCATTGAAGAAGTCCATACCTAAAATTATAGAATTCTGTACAGAAGGAATAACATAAAATGTAATTTTCCTACATAAATTTGCCACTGTGATTTCAATTTGGAGTTTGCCTGTAATAGATTGGACTGTACCATCTGCAGTAGATACTTGCAAAGATGAAATGGGCATAATGGGAATATTAGCATTTTTCAATAAATTTAATGAATGTGCTCCTATCAATGAAATATTAGAGCCACTATCTAATAAAGCTAAACACGATTGTCCTAAAATTTGAATAGGTAGATATGGCCTATTATCATTTTGTTTCCTAACTAATAAAGGGTTAATATCTAAATCTAAAATATTTGGTTGGATACAACCATTATATGGAACTACTTCACCATCAAAATTATTATTATACTTAACACTACCAATTAAAGAATTTGTGGCTTTGCAACCCTGTGAATCATGTGCGTTCAACGTATCATGACTAAAACTTAATTTCTGGACTGATTTTGATTTGTGGTGTGTGCTTGTTTCCTGAACGATGCCTTCTTCCCTTTCCGATTGGAAGATGGGTTTGAGTTGCTTGGTGTGCTTGGGCCAGCTGTCTCGTTTTCTGATGGGGTTTGATTCCCTGATTGGGTGTTGGACGGAGAAACGCTCAGGGGACGGACCTCCGACATTTCGTTTCCCGAACACTTGACACAATTTCTTTTGAGGGTATTTTCCCTACCACAACCGTGGCAGAAAATACGAGTTTGTGGGATACCACAATCATTGAACTTATGATTAGACTGGTGACAATTCCAGCAAACAACGGAACTAAAAACAGAAACATTAAGTTCAGGGCCCTTATTTTGCCAAGAACGTTGTCTAAAGGAAGTTGGCTGAGAAGAAGAATTAGAAGAGGGTCGAGATGTGGATGGAGGCTGAGAAGACCAGGATAACGTTTCCTCCAAACGTTTGCACTTTACAGTGAGGTCATCAATACTCTGGATGTCCATAAGAGCTAACTGTTGATGGTAAAAAGGCAATAAACATTTTAAGATGATTTTTATTTTGGACAAATCAGATAAAGGAGTGTCTAAACGGCTACACATGCCTAAAATAGTGTTAATGAACATAGTGACAGACTCCCCTGGTTTCTGCTTATGGTTTTTGATTTCATCCAAGAGATCATCCTGGTATGAGTAAGGAAGAAAATCTGACTTCAACTTGCGAACCAGATCAGACCAACAAGATAAATTTCCTCTATTATTCATGAACCAGGTAAAAGCAGGACCGGTAAACAATTCAGCTGAAGCAGCAAACAAATTTTCTTCAGAGACACCTCTAGATACTCGAAGACATTCGACCTTTTCTAAAAATGTAATCACATCATTGTGCTGTTTTTCACCGGAAAATGAAACACCCCATTTGTGTACTTGCACAGGTTTGGAGTATGTGAAACTAGGAACGACACTGACTGGAGCATTAGGAGTAGATGTGGCTATGGGGTTAACCTTAGAATCAAGCTCACCCTCCAAGGTAAGGATTTTAAGAGAAACAGACTTTTTAAAAGGTTCCTGCTCTTCTGTAGTACACTGTAACAAGTGTACTCGGCCAGAAATATGAGCTAGACGAGATATTAATCTAACATATTCATTGTCCTGTACAGTTCCCCTAAACTTCTCTATTTTCTTCGACAAGCTATCCAACGTTTCGGATATTCCTTTCCGTTGGTCCTCAAAAGGGATATGTACAGCCGAAAGTTGGGTGAAACTCCTATTGCCTTCTTCTTGCTTCAAAGCACCCCGCAGAAGATTGCGTTTCCTATCGACAGTTGCCGACTCCTCTGGTACTACGTCCCTAATTTTCAACTCATAGTCCAATTCGTCCACCAGAAGATGTTCAACTTTAAAAGCACACATGATGAAAGCAAAAATTATTGACAAGCAATCCAAAGGTCAGAAATATGAAATATACTTAAGTTTGTACGCAAAATATATAAGTACGGAGAAAATATTAGCAACACACCAACAAAATCAAAAATGGCCAGCAAAATATATGTATCAAATAAATAAAGTAAATAAGGTATAATCAAGTAAATATAGTACCTAAATATTGGAAAAAAAAATTAATTATTATACTTGTACTAGAAAAAAAAATATGTAAGTATTAACGATTACTGTACGTACAAATACAACACTGGCTGAAAGAGTAAAATAATATAATCTAATATATGCTAGTTACTTATACTTCGTTTCAAATTCAACCCAGAATGTAAGCTGTATGACAAAACTATAAACGAGGTTTCAAAATCTCAACTAATTAATAGATACAGCAGTGACAGTGTACCTGTTTAGTATTAGTAAATAGTTAAAGACAAAATAAATCAGAACAGAATGTATAAAAAGATATCAGAAGGGAATAATATAAATAAAAGAAAAAAAAAATGAACTAAAAGAACTACTGTCTTAGAACCTATAAAAGGTTGGCACCAAGTTGGGCTGCCGATGTAACAAAAATACTACTTTGCAGTAGTATTTGGTTGAACTAAAATGATAAGATGAAATGAATGAAGGAAGGGTGATGAACTGATAATGGAAGTATGGAGAGACAGAGGCAAACTGAATAGAGTTGGCTAGCTATAGATGCAAGAGAGCAACTTGACACTCAAGGATGGATACGGCTCGTTTGCATGCCTGTCGAAGAACAGTAGCTCAACCTAAAGAGAGATGATGACTAGGAAAAGGGAAATCTTTTAAGATAAAAATATATGTTCAGAAAATAAATTAGATAAATATAATAATATAATAAAAATAGAAGAATATAGGAGATAAATAAAATAGACTGAATTATGGGCGCCAGAAGTTGGAATGGACCAAACTTCCAGGTATCTTACACTGCTGTTAAATAGTAAATATATTAAATTCAAAAATGGGAAAAAAAATAATGGATATACAAAACAAATAAATATTTATTAAATATAACTACGTAGATTTTTGACAACCTCTGAGTTAGAAAAATACAAACTATGTAACTCTAAAATGACAATGGGAAATAATTACCTATAGTAATATAAATATAATCTATAGTTACATTAGTAATGGAGTAGCTCTTATATGGAGCATACCCCCAACTTACATATACTAGGTTAAATAACAACCTTCACCAAATAATTGTACGATTGCAATACGTACAGCAACGTTAAACCCTATAGAACTAATGAACCAGAATATAATTAAGGGAGGATTATTCACAATGAATAATTTCCGTAACTCTCAAAGAGTTAAATAGGCACTAGCCTCATTAAGGTGAACCTACGGTCTACTTGATATATAAAAATCAGTTGCTTCGACACGTAGTCACTAAAAAATATAACAAGTAAAATGGATAGCCATTCAAAGGGAATAGCGTCCAAAGATATAATTAAAAATTGATTAAATGAATTTAAATAAAGTTAAGCAAATAAGTTAAATAATTATGATTGACTAAAGAAAGATAAAAGTTATATGAATAAGTTAATAAATTAAGCAAATTAAGAGGAAAAAGTATATAAATTTAAATTGATAAGTGGAGACAAGCAAGGTTAGTACTAAAAATATAAAGTTAATTAAGTAAATAAACGGTACAAGTAAATTTCAGGTAATATATAAAGGTAAAGAGAATCTCATATGGGGAAAAGATGATCTGAGCTCAAACCTCTTTGACCAGAGAGTTTACTGGTTTGGGGAACACTATCAACTATTATAGATATATAAAAACAATATGCAACTTAAATATTGAAACAAAATATGTGCGATAAACTATAAAACTTAATCATCAAAATAAATGTCCCGAGTCTTATACAAAAAATGAATGTGGTGTAATAGTGGAAGTGACAATCACTAGCAGATACCAAGTGTCCCAAAACAAACCCTATATGGTCCCCGAGAGTGTCCTTGCTACGGATTCCAAAATCCCTGGTAGGCGAATTAGCACAGGGATGGTGCTAGCTTGTACCAATTAATATACCGATGCCCTTCTGGGGTGCAGAGGGCAGGATACAAAGTAGGTATGTGGGAGGTTCTCCAGGCTGGTCTCCAAATGACCTGGCTTGGCGTAGAACGGTTGCTCCCAGTTGTGAGGGGAGCTGACGGACTGGTTACAGTTTAAGATTTCCCCCAAGTGGCTAAAAACAAACATGTCCCGTTTTAGTTTCAATGTCAGAATCTAAGGAAAGGTCAAAGAGCCAAAGGAAAAGAAATGAGATATCTTTTTTTTCAGAATGAACAACAAAAAGATCATTAGCAAAAACAATGATGGATTTGACCTTGATTCACATTACACACATTAATTTGGGATTTAACTTTAAATTCAATATTTAATACAGAATATGATTTTTATCTGAAAAATATGTCTATAAAGGGTATTTTTTTATTATTAAAAATGGTATGGGATAATGTAATGTGTTGTAAATTTTAAGAAAAATACTGGCTTTTGGAACGAATTTAAGGTGGCTAGAATACACACAATCTAATAGAATAGAGAATAATGAATGTAATCTGTAAAATTTGAATTCAATATTATGAGGTTGACATAACCACACAAATCAAATGATATAATTTACAGGATATGTGACAAGATAATCTTCATCTGAGTGTATATTTTCGAACTATGGATATAATTAAAGATACTAAATTCAAAGAACAACTCCGATTCATACATTTACAGAAATAAATTCAATAGGAATTTAATATGACATGATAGCGGCCATATTCGTTCCTTTTTCTCAACCTTTTTAAGAGTAAAAAAAAATTTACCGGATGACATGACTTCCAATTCCTCCGGGATCTCCCAAAACTTAGTCTCCTAGCTTCTCCAAAGCACCACCAATAATTTGCCACTAAATATCACTTATAAAAGCTTGAAACTATTGTATTAAAATTTCCGTCCTTTTCAATCAGTCATCCGCCACTTTTCCGTTCTAGCGTACCAAGCGAAGTGTCACAGTAAAAACCAACATAGTAATGTAAGTAGGATAGGAATAGCGATCACAATGTTCTGCTTGTGGGCGCGTCCGCTTAGCGGTGCTAGTAGTCATGACATGACAGTAGAATGACATGACGCATGACATGACTTCGTTGCGCATGACACATTTGCTGGCGGGATTTGTTGATTTGCTATCACAATTTCTATTGTAATATGTACGCATGTACGCCATTACAAATTGCTTTGTGTTGATTTTGTCTTGTTTTGTTTTTTTAAAAATTGAGCTAAGACAGAGTTTTACCATTATTGAAATGGAACAACATACAACAAGACTTAAAAAATGTTGCGTTCCTGGTTGCACCGATTCAACAAGCAAACGATTTCGTTTTCCAAATCCACATGATGCGATGGACATGTTTTTGGAATGGTTGAAACTAATCAAAACGAATCGATTAAGTAAGTATACACCACTACGTGTTTACAAGAATTTTTGTATTTGTTCTAGGCATTTTAAAGAAGAAGATAGGGTACCAGACGTGAAATCTGGAAGGAGAGGAATTATCAAAGGGGCCATCCCGCGCTTATTTTTACCGCCACAAAGTAAGAAATGTACCTCAGATTATCAGGATGAAGAAAATTATTTAGGTTATGTCAGGCCTTCTACTTCCCAGCAAGACAGAAATATGGAGCAAGACAGAAATGCCAGGCCTTCTACTTCCCAGCAAGATTTATCTAGTAATATGGAGCAAGACAGAAATGCCAGACCTTCTACTTCCCAGCAAGACATAATGGAAAGAGATATTGAGGAAACTCCAGCCAAAAAGAGGTTTATTGATCATGGTAATATATAAAAATGTGCCTTAACTAAATTCTTAATTGTAATAATATTCTTATTTATCTAGATTATGCCAAGTCTCCTACTTCCCAGCAAGACCTATCTGATAATATGGACCAAGACAGAAATGCTAGGCCTTCTACTTCCCAGCAAGATTTATCTAATAATATGGAGCAAGACAGAAATGCCAGACCTTCTACTTCCCAGCAAGACATAATGGAAACAGATATTGAGGAAACTCCAGCCAAAAAGAGGTTTATTGATCATGGTAATATATAAAAATGTGCCTTAACTAAATTCTTAATTGTAATAATATTCTTATTTATCTAGATTATGCCAAGTCTCCTACTTACCAGCAAGACCTATCTGATAATATGGAGCAAGACAGAAATGCCAGGCCTTCTACTTCCCAGCAAGACTTATCTGACAATATGGAGCAAGACAGAAATGCTGGTGGTAAGTAATTAATTATTCTAATAGTAAATACCCAAGGGTGGGTCTAACCCTTAAATGCCCAAGGGTGGATAAAAAGTCCACTTAATGTACATTCCCTTGTAACATATTTATTAGGTGTTCCAAAATTTTTCAAAAATTATTTATTGTTAAAAAGTCTGCCCTATATGGAATGTAAATTGGGTTCTACCAATATTTTTGAAAATAAAAGTAATATTTTTAGTTAAATATGGGTGGGCACAAAATGTCCACCCTGGGTTGGTAAAACTTATTACTAAAGGTTTCTGTATAATTTCTCGTTGGCAGGAACATAATCCACATAATTATTGACTTACACTTACATAATCGACACAATTATCTGCCACACTAATGAGAAGGCTGAGAGGAAGAATGTGGAGAAAATCGACAGATCTGAATTACTGATTTTTACTAGTATTTTAATTTTGATTTACATTGTAATTTTGTTGAAGGTTTGTACTTATATCGTTTATATTAATATTTTAGGAAATGCTGTGTCTACTAAGCATAAGATTCTTAAGTTTAATCCATTTGTAACAATTCTCAGTATTACAGTAAAACCTGTCAGTAACGGCCACTAAAAATGAAAGAACTATTGGCTGTTATAGCAAGGTGGCTGGTATTACCAGTTTTTGTAGTCTACATATAACGGTTTGGGGAATTTTTAAACTGGTCGTTAGTACAGGTGGTCGATTTTGGCAGGTGGCTGGTAACATAGTTTTTACTGTAGCTATTTTTTAGGTGGACATTTTTTACCCACCCTTACGCATACATGGAACCTACATAAGGTTTAGGGTTAATAGAGAGTTATCAAGTAAAATTCTATCCATCCGTTATTTTGACACGTAAACGCTATTTTTATACGGTATAAGTTTTAACGTATATGTAATTTTAGAGTTATCAAGTGGTAGAATTTGTGCTTGACGTTCACGTTAAAAGTTGGTAGCTGTCAGTCACTAAATGTTGTATTTGACAGCAATATAATTAAATTTGTTTAATTTTTTTTTCTATTTTTGGTTTGTTTTACCCAAGATACATATGGGCGCGTTCACCAGATGCAAACGTTGGCAATCAGTTTGCGCTTTATGGTTCTGAACGACTTGCTAACGTCAAACATGTTTGGAAAGCGGTTGCCATTTTTGCAAACATAAGATATTTAAGTTGAACTTTGCAAACGTGTTGAACATTGAAAAAATATGGCGGGAATTTAAATTGTATATATTGTTCCGTATTGACAGTTCATTGGTTGGCACACAAAACTGTTCTTAACCTAAACTCAATGTAATTATTGATTTTTCTTATTTGTTTTTTGTCGTGATTTTGAGGTAGTATAGTATTTAAAGACATTCATTAGATTAATTATTTTATAAACTTTACGTTTTTGGTGATTTTGAGTGCTGACAACGTGCCTGTGACTTGTATAGTAGTGAACTGTGGAGGTCCAACTGATCGGGATAATGTTAATTTTAATTTGTTTTTTGTCCTGATTTTGAGCTAATATAGTATTTAGACATTCAGTAGATTAATTATTTTATAAACTTTACGTTTTTGGTGATTTTGAGTGCTGACAACATGCCTGTGAATTGTTATAGTAGTGAATTGTGGAAGTCCAACTGATCAGAATAATGTTAATTTTAATTTGTTTTTTGTCGTGATTTTGAGCTTAATATAGTATTTAAAGACATTCATTAGATTGATTATTTTATAAACTTTTCGTTTTTGGTGATTTTAAGTGCTGAAAACATGCCTGTAACTTGTATAGTAGTGAACTGTGGAAGTCGAGCTGATCGGATAATGTTAATTTTTTTCGTGTTCCCTTGTAGGGATTTTTATTCACAGTCATTTGTTGTGGGCTTCTGTCATGTGTCGTATAATCCGTTTATAGTAATATTATACACGATTATACAACATCTAACAGAAGCTCGAAACAAATGACAATCGATGAAAAGCCCTATTAGAAACTCATTTACGTTTCCTTGCTTAACTAAATTATCAAAAAACAGGACGCACTCATGCTAGGAATTATGGTTTTTATTAATATTATTACAATTATTTATATGTGACACTAACGTAACTAGTGACATTAATTTTAGGCCAATGTGACAAACTTTATTAATACTAAATTTTAACATTTATCCCCTATTTTGTTAAAACAATATTATTTTGTTTTTCATTCTATTCAAAATAAATGCAGTTTTGACAGGGAATTTGTTTTGTTATTTATTTATTCCATATAGACCTGGATCCCGCGTACCAAAAAAAGTTGATTAATAGCAAGCTGTAAATTTATTAATAGCTTAACAGTGTCTAGTCCGACAAACTTTGATGTATGGGAACACTAGAAGTTTTAACTGTGGAACAGGTTAAAAATTTGGAACGTCAAACTACGAAAATGTTTATGTAATTTGTCAGATAAAACTTCCAATTGATTTGTTACAATTCATTAAACTCTCATGCAAAAACCAGACTGGTGAAAAAATCGCCAACTGGGCATTTTAATGAGTAGAACACGAAGACCATGTCAAACTACAGGAATCATGTTGGTTAGTAATAGCAGTCTGATTTTTGCATGAGAATTTAATGAAAGGGTAACAGATCAATTGGATGTTCTGTCCGACAAAATATATGGGATGTTTTCGTAATCTGATGTTCCAAATCTGAGTTTCCAAACTGTTTCACAATTAAAACTACCCCTGTTCCAGTGCCACAATACATCAAAGTTTGTCCAACTGGACACCGTTAAGCTATTAACAAATTTTCAGCTTGCTATTAATCAATTTTTTTGGTACACGGGATCCAGACCTAATAGGTTTGTTCATAGTACGACACAAACGATTAGCAACTGCTGCCAACCATAAGATGCATGAGCAGTTAACAGTTAGCGTTGTGCAGTTAATAGTTAGCATTCATAGACTACGAATGCACATGTGTCTGATGGTTGGCAAGAGTTGCTGATCATTCTACGAACAAACCTATCAGTAAGCACAATTTGTGATATCCATGGGTAGTTACTAACCGAAAGAGGCAGGATTCGATTTTTAAAACATTTATTTTAGAGTCAAAACATAGTCATACCTTAAACGATAAATGTATATTATCATTTCAAGTTGATACTAATTACAAAAATAAATACACATTTAAAAGACAATACATAATTACTCATGATGAAGAAGTACATTATAATTAAAAATGAATAACCATTTTCATATCGCTGCAGCCCGTTAACGTTAAAATCAGTTCCGTTATTCAATATTCATACTGCGCATGCTCCATTGCTAAAATAACGTTACCGTATTCTCCTAGAGTTACTTGATAACTCTCTAATCATGTTTTGTATGTTTGCAAATATTTGTATGTTTTGTAATGTTTTGCAAAAATGTTTGAAATACAGTGAAACCTGTCAGTAACGGCCACTAAAAATGAAAGAACTATTGGCCGATACATAAAGGTGTCCGGTATTGCCAGTTTTTGTAGTCTACATATAATTGGTAAGGGGAATTTTTACACTGGCCGCTTTTGGCAGGTGGCCGTTAACACAGGTTTTACTGTAGTTTAAAAATGTTTTTAATTGTAATATTATTGCATTGTTATAGGCAAACAGCAAGGCAGGAAGGCAAGGAGAGGCATTTTAAAAAGTATACAAATTTCAAGGAAGCAGTACTTAACACCAAAGAAAAGGAAAATGTATACAAAAATTGTTGCATCAAGTAATAGAATTCATAAGTTGGCATATAGATTATCAAGTTACCAAGAAAAATTACAGGCTGCTAAACGTTTATCAGAAACAGTACCATTTAGAAAATTGGCTGAGCAGGTTAATCCATTAACATATACATTTATTTTGTCTCAAATTCGTACCCAACAACAAAAACTGAAGGGAAGAAAATTTACCATAGATGAGAAGGTCCTGGCTCTAACACTATTTAAAGGAAGTGGAAAAGGGTACAAACTGCTGTCAAAAATTTTTTCTTTGCCATCTAAAAGAACGTTGACAAATTTATTGAATAAGATTAAATTAAATCCTGGAATTAATGAGATCATGTTTGAGATGTTACAAAAGAGTGTCCACAAAATGACGCCAAGGGACCGGCACTGTGTATTAATGTTCGATGAAATGTTTTTGTCAACACGTCTACAATACAACCAAAAAGAAGATAAGATAGAGGGGTTAGAAGATTATGGTACTGAAAGGTGCCCAAATTTTGCCAACTATATAAATGTGTTTATGATTAAAGGTATTTACAAACAATGGAAGCAGCCAATCTGTTATACATTTAGTGATGGAGCTACAAAAAGTAGAAAATTAAAAAACTTGATAATCGACGTAATTAAACAACTGCAAAATATTGGATTAACTGTTGTAGCCACAGTATGCGACCAAGGAGGACCAAATGCAGCAGCAGTCAACTTATTAATTCAGGAATCCCGGACGGAATATTTAAGAATAGGACAAGACTATCAATATTTTGGATTTCTTGTTAATGGCAAAGAAATTGTTCCTCTCTATGATACCCCACACCTATTTAAAGGCTTGAGGAACAACTTATTAAACAAGGATCTACATTTCGAGCTTCATGGAAAGAAGGGTATTGCTAAATGGGACCACATAGAGCAATTCTACCAGCTGGATGCATCGGAGCCCTTAAGAATTTGCCCAAAATTAACAGACGAACATGTGTTGAGGAACAAAATCAAAAAGATGAAAGTGAAGAACTGCATGCAAGTCTTCAGTCACCAAGTTGGAAGTTTAATGGTGAAACTTGTAGAGTGGAAAGCTGAAGTGAATCTGTGTAGTGAAGTGGCAGATACAGGTCGTATAATTTTATTTTTAGATGAACTTTTTGATTCTTTGAATTCCAATCAGAAAACTGCTCCTGTAAGCAAACCTTTGAAAGGTGGTGTTACCTTAACATCAAACCATGATCAATTTTGGAAACGATCTTTAACTGTTTTAAACAAAATGAAATTCTTTGATAGAAAGAAACAGAAATTTGTTTCTGTACCATCATTAAAAAATTTGAATTTTACCATTCGTGGATTTTTATATTTAAAGAACAAATTATTAAAAACTAATAATAATTACTTACTGTTAAGAGCATTTCAGCAAGATGCTTTAGAAAATTTTTTCGGGTTAATTAGAAGTTATAGAGCTACAGATAATTCAGTAAGTGTGTCAGATGCTATAACCACCTTCAAAGCTTTGGTTATAAATAATTTTATGTCTTTCCATTCACCTGAAAGCAATTGTGAAAAAGATGTTAGTGAGGGAGCACTAGACACCTTACGTTTTTTTTTAACTGGTGAGGTATTACCAGGTTGTACACCTTTAGTACCTGACCTTAATTATTCACTTCCTATGTCAGTTTCAAATGTTAAGAAAACTCGGGTGGGAAGGTGTACTGTAACTTATGTTGCAGGATATGTAGCAAAAAAAGTATTGAAGAAGGTTTCATGTGAGCAATGTAAATACAATATGTTATTTAGAGACAAGAAAGGAGATACAGAATTTATTGAAGCCAGGCAATATAATATGTCAAATTTAACAGTGCCTGGGAATTTGTTGACTCATTATGTATCTGAGGCCCTTGCAAAATTGTTTTACCTAATTCCAAGGGTCTGTCATATGCAACCTTTACACTCTATATTGTGTGAACAACTTAATAAAGATAAACTTTTAACATTTTCAGTATTCAATTGTAAAATACATTCAAATGTTGGTTCAAATCTGTGTAAATTTATTGTTAGACTTTCTGTATATATGTGGTGTAAAAGTGTAAATACAATTCTAAATGGCAAAGACCAGAAATTTATTAATGGTATAAAAAGTAAGTCAGAATATACTAAGACAGATCCTATAAAATTGGTTGCTTATAGAAAATATGAAAAAAGGAGAAAACAATTTTTTAAGGACCGATCATAAATCTGGACCTCAGAGGTAATCTACGCTATGTCCACATGGTGTTGTTTTGAATAAGTTCCTTTAATTAATCTATTTATTTTATTAGTTGGAATATACAAATTGGTTATATAATATCATTAAAATATGGTCACATTGTCTTTCGAACAATAATTATGGGATATATCAGATTTTTATGACATTCAAAGTGCTCTACTTCACAGTTGCTTGAAATGACAGAGTGTAGTTTACCTGCAAGGTCCAGAAATACAGATTTATCAGTTCCAATGTAAAACTAGACAAAATTGTATGTCATTGTTCTCTTCAATGAATTTTGAGAAGCTCCTTCATTAAAACTTTATGCTTATCATACTTGATACATTTTTACAAAAAGTCATCTGTTTTTGTTTGTAGACAATTTCCATTTACATTTTAATATTTCCATTTTGTTTTTAGCAAATAACATTTTGTGTGTTTTTCATTTACTGGACTCATATGAATCTCAAGCATTATTTTTATTGTTTTACATATCTAACGTGCTATGTACTATTTTGAATTTTATAATCAATTATTATCAAAATAGAAAGTAAAATAGTTAATTACTACAGTTATGAATCATATTTCATCACCATTTTGATGTTTATTTAGTTGTATAGTTATTTCAGCAATGTTAATAAAAACTTTGAAGGGCTGAAGTGAAAAATTGCCATTTTTGACTTATACTCTTAATGCATAGCACGATAGATATTTTCTACTTTCCCAACCATTTTGCTTCTCACAATTGCTTCCATCCTTTTCTATCTTGCGCCATTCTGATCCACTGTTTGCCTGCCACTGCTCTTATGTCATCTACCCATCTCTTGAGTCTTCCCATGCTTATTTCATCCTCCTTGGTCTCCATTCTAGAATTTTCTGTACCCACCAGCTATCATCATACCTGTGACTGTGAAATTGACTGTGTGACCGGCCCAACATCATTTCATTTTTTAAATTTGTTCCATGATATCCATGATCCACTCCAATTTGTATGTACAAACTGGTAGTATGCATGTGCTATGTATGTTTATAGAAATGGAGGTGCTTTTCAAGATATATGCTGGTTTACCAAAAGTGGCCCATGTCTGTTGTGTTATTTTAATTTCAGCATCCGGATTTGGTTTTCCCAGTTTGATGACATGGCCCTTGTATACATAATGTTCAACATTTTCTGTGCTATGATTTTGTATTGTTATGTTCGTCTGATTCTGGCTCTTTATTTTTGTTTTATTGTAGTTCATTTTTAAGCTTACAGCTCTCGAAACTACATTTAATTGTTGTAACATTTCAGTTAGTTCTTGAATATGTTCTAATAAAACTATGTTTTCAAATGGTTTAATTATGATACGTTGATGTTTACACATTTGTCCCATTCTAATTTCTTAAAAATATTTTCTGGAGTAAGGGGAATAGTTTGGGAGAAATGGTGCCTCCTTATCTCACTCTCTGTTGTAGATAGTTACATAGTTAGTACACTTTTATTATGCATTATATATTTTACTATATAGATGAATAATTTGAAGACATTATAATTTCGTATAGGTAATTATGTAGATACTTTTTTGTTTATTTTAATAATTCATTTGTGTCACATATAATTGTTAATATTTTGTTTAATGTGTAATTAAGACTTTAATTGTACTCTAGTTTATAAGAAATTATAGAGATTGATTTTATAATGTATGTTAGCATATTTTTTTTGTATATTTTGTATATTTGTCTCTTTCACTATTTCCTACTAACAAGGCATCATCAGCATACATTAAGCACCATGGAATGTTACCCTGTAGTTTCGCTGTTATCTGGTCCAAAACTAATGAGAAAAATTACGGACTAAGCACCGAGCGTTGGTGCAATCATACTTTCACATGAAATTTATGTCTCTCCCACACCTGTTCTAACACTAGTCGTTACTCCCTCATACATATCTCTCACAATCTTTACATATTCGCCAGGGACTTCTTTCTTGTTGAGTGCCCACCACAGAATCTCTCGAGGAACTCTATCATATGTTTTCTCAAGATCAATGAATACTATATGAGCGTTTGTTTCTTTACTCTTGTATTTTTCCATCAACTGCCTTATAATAAAAATTGCATTTGTTGTTGATCTACCCTGCATAAAGCCAAATTGATTCTAGGATATTTCAGTCTCTTCACGTATCCGTCTATCAATTACTCTTTCCCATATTTTCATGGTGTGGCTAAGCAGTTTTATAGCCCTGGAGTTTGTACATTGTTGTATATCGCCCTTGTTTTTTGTAGACAGGTACTAGTATACTGCTTCTCCATTCATCTGGCATTTGTCCAACTTCCATAATTCTATTAAATAAACCTGCTAGCCACCTTGTTCCTGTCTCTCCCAATGCTCTCCATACTTCCCCAGGAATATCATCTGGTCCTACTGCTTTTCCTTTCTTTATTTTTTGAAGCGCTTTAGCCACTTCCTCGTTTGATATTGTGTTGACCATTACTGTTACTGACTCCACAGGCTGTCTGTCAAATTCTTCATTTAATAAGCTGTCAAAGTACATCCTCCATCTCTTTTTGACATCCTTTTCGTGAACTAGTATTTTATTATTTTCGTTTCGCGATCATATCGTTTTGAAAATCTGTGTCGGATCTGGTTTCTTGTCACTTTTTATATAATTTTCCCTTCTTTTTTATTTTTCCTTGTACTTCGTTTGACCACCACCAAGTCTCTTTATCCTCGAAAATGTTTTCCTGACGTTTTCCCAAGTATTTCAGTAGCAGTCTCTCTAATACTACTGGCCATCTTGTCTACTATTCTTTCCCTGAATAGACCTTCTTTCTCATCTTTTAGCATCAACCACTTGGTGTCCAGCTTGTAATTTCCATATTGGATATATCCTCTCGCAGTTGATCTTCCCATCTTATTTTCGGTCTTCCTATAGGTCTGTTTATTACTGGCGTCCAATTTGTTATCTGCCTAATTAATTCATCCGCTCCTCTTCTTTGGATGTGGCCAAACCATTTTAGTCTTTGTGCTTGACTGAATCCCACAATGTCATCTCCTTCCATTAAATTTCTTATTTCGTGATTCATCAAAATTCGTATTTCTCCTTGATCTGTCTTAATTGGACCATGTATTCTGCTCATAATGTTTCTTTCTATTATTCTCAGTTTTTCTTCAATACTGTATATTAGCATATTTTTTTTGTATTTTTTTGCATATTTCTGTATATTTTGTTTATTATAATTTTAAGAATCAGATTAAAAGAGCTTGACAGATCTAGGTACTTTTTTGTTTATTTTAATAATTCATTTGTGTCACATATAATTGTTTATATTTTGTTTAATGTGTAATTAAGACTTTAATTTTACTCTAGTTTATAAGAAATTATAGAGATTGATTTTATACTGTATGTTAGCATATATTTGTTTCTGTAATGGGGGTAATCCCTTATATAACTAAATAAATCAATAATAAAGCTCATAACATTAACACAGCTAAACAGGCGATTGCAGGGACCAGATGGAAAAATGGCACGAAGAAGTATTGTTTGGTAGCCACATTGGATATCAAAAATGCTTTTAACTCCGCCAACTGGGATTGCATTATGCGAGGTCTTATCGAAATGAATGTACCGGCATATTTAACGAGAATAGTGACGAGCTACTTCACTGATCGACTTTTAAAGTATGACACAAAGTCTGGTCCGAAAGAATACAAAATCACTGGAGGAGTACCACAAGGTTCTGTACTAGGACTTTTAAAGTATGACACAAAGTCTGGTCCGAAAGAATACAAAATCACTGGAGGAGTACCACAAGGTTCTGTACTAGGACCTCTCTTGTGGAATATTATGTATGATGGACTATTAAAGGTAGAATTACCAAGAGGTGCTAAGCTCGTGGCATATGCCGATGACGTGGCTGTGGTAATTGTCACAAAGTACCTTGAAGAAATAAATCTCACGTTTGACATCATATTCGAGAGAATCTGCCAGTGGATGAATACAGTTAATTTAAAATTAGCTAAGCACAAAACTGAGGCAGTACTTATTACTAGTAGGAAACAGATAGAAACTGTTACGCTGACTATGGGAGAACATGAAATTACATCACAACCATTCATTCGTTACTTGGGTGTGATGATTGATACCAAACTAAGTTTCAAGCAGCAGGTAGAACATGTGAGTGCTAAAGCGTCAGTAGTCAGAACAACCTTGTCACGGCTAATGCCGAATATAGGTGGCCCAAAACAAAACAGAAGAATGTTACTGTCGTCAGTAATAACATCAGTATTAACCTATGGAATATCCATTTGGGCTGACGCCCTCGGAACTCAAAAATCACGGAGGAAGATTGCATCAGTGTATCGCTTAAGCGCATTGAGAGTTGCCAGCGCATTCCGCACAGTATCAGATGATGCAATACACGTCATAGCCGGAATGTTACCCATTGGAATATTAGCTGAAGAAAGGAAGACCCTTTATCGACAAAGAGATGAGAGAGATGAGAGAGGTGAACATAGAAGAACAGAACGCCAAAACAGCATTAGACGATGGCAAATACAGTGGGATTCCACAACAAAAGGCAGATGGACACATCGTCTTATACCACAGCTAAATCTCTGGCTGAATCGCAAACATGGTGAGGTCAATTACTATTTGACGCAGATGCTCTCAGGGCATGGCTGCTTTCGAGCATACTTATACCGCTTTAAACATGACGACTCTCCAGAGTGCCCATCCTGTCTCGGAATAAGTGAAGACGTGGAACACGTGTTCTTCGTGTGTCCTCGTTTCAACTTGCTGCGAAATTATCATCAACCAACAAATAAGACCAGAGACTTTAGTAGGAACGATGCTTTTATCGACAGCAGCTTGGGATGCCATAAGCACCTTTGCGATGCAAGTGCTCCAGGAACTTCGTCGAATTGAAAGAACACGAGCAGAAAATAGAGACGATTAGAAGAAAACTTTGACACCATGAAGAAAGATTAATAAAAAAAAAATCTAGACCCTCCCCCCGCGCAGTAATACCTCACGGTAGGTCCGCGGGGGAAACAGAGGCAGAAGAAAGGGGACGGGTTTTAGTCGGTATTGTAACTCACGAGTCCGACATACCAGGCTGGTCACCTAGTCCTGATGATACGTAAATGTATTTCCTACCTCTATAAAAAAAAAAAAAAAAAAAAAACACACACACACACATACACACACATACACACACATACATACACATACACACACACACACACACACACACACACACACACACACACACACACACACACACACACACACACACACACACACACACATTAGGGTAATTTGCGCCTAGTCACCAAATTGGGCTAAGCCTAGAGCGTGGACTCGGCGCCCGGGCAAGTAACAAATCGATGATACGTCAGTTAAGACGTAGCTGGACTAAAGTGCCTCACACGGTTCAGCATTATTCGGTAAATATTTCATATGAGGGTTCTTTATGCCGGAACTCTCATCTAGCAATCATTTTGATGAAAGTAGCCTTCCATAGCGCATCAGCGTGCTATGGAAGGGGTGGAGGAAAGCCTGGAGAGCATTGGAGCTCGAATGAGTGGTCCCTGATTTACTCGGACCAATCCTTCTCACCCCAATGAATTGTATGCTTGAATGGCCATATGGGCATGCAAGTCTCTACAGGTGGGTTTACTTTTTTTGCTTGCTTGCTCGTGAGTAATTCCATTTATCATTTTGTAGGTCAGGGTGAATAGATGCCTAAGCTCAGAATGGGACCTATTTCCATGGAGTGTAACGTGGATCCCTGCACAAGGATATAGGTGAAGACCAGAATGGTAGCAATCACTTATAAAATATATCTATATTATACTTCTGTAATTCCATACAAATTTTGATTGCTCAAATAATTTTATAAAGTAATTTACAGAAATAAATAAGTTTTTAAGAATGTTTTATTTTTTTTGTTTTCAAATGGACAAAAGTGTTTTAACGTAATGGAAAATAGATATAGCCATAAAATAATAAATAAACACTTATCTTGTACCAAAACGTATGAGTCTCTTTCTGATACATTTATATAATACATACATGTAGATGTTTTCGGCTGTAAATTCAAAAAGTATGTTTTAAATGTGAATGGAAAATAAATAGAGTCATAAAATAACAAATTAAAACTTATTGTATGCCAAAAATATATTTTCTCTGACCAAAAATATAGTGTACACTTATGCAATATAATAATGCATAAGTGTATAGTATATTCTTGGTAAGAGAATATATTTTTTGGCATAGAATAAGTTTTTATTTGTTATTTTACGACTATATTTTTCATTCACATTCAAAACACACTTTTTGAATTTACTGCCGAAAATTCAGATCCTAATTTTTGAATTTGGCGCCCATACTACCCCACTCAGTTGGCTATATACCATCCCATTCACCAGGGGGCGCTCTAAACTAAAATTCAGAACATAATTTTTGAATTTGCCGCCTAAATTATTTTTGATTAACCTTAATAGCCAATGTTCGCAACGGACAAGGCAGTTAAATAAGAAGAAGAAATTTTTTGAATTTCCCGCCGGTTGGGCACATATTGGGCGCAATCGACAGATGGCGCCGAAACTCTCTCCCCAGATGTTAACACGGTACTTGCATTACTATGGGGGGTGTACTGTGGCGAAGTGTCAATTATTTCCCGTCGTTAGACGAGGAGCCTCACAGAACGAAACTCACATGACAGCGAATGGTGTCTAATACCAACTGAAGTACTTGTGCCAACTAATAGTTAAGTATGACGTCAGTCAAAGATTTATTTTAGTTAGATCTTATTATTTTTAAGTATAATTTAATGACAAACCGTTATTAAAATTTAAATAAAATAACTATAAAGATAATTAAAGTTAACGGACTGTTATAACCTCAGAATTAAAAAAAGAAATAAATTCATAAACTTCTGTGAATCATTAAATAAGGAATATAACACTACCTATGTCTGGAGCAAAGTTAAAAAATTCTCAAATAACAAAAATTACGGCCAGACATTTCATAACCCCGCAGATAACATTAAAACAGAAATTCTACAGAACATGTCTGCAGTTTTTATTGATCCAAATTTTGAGCTTGACGATATAAACGAGCAAGTTTCCCCTTTTACAATCTGGGAACTTAACAATGCTGTAAATAATAAAAAAAATTCGGCACCAGGTATGGACGACATTCCTTACCTTATGATAAAACATCTACCACTACAAGCTAAACATTTTCTGTTGAATATCTACAATAATTGTCTAAATGGTGACAACCTGCCTGAAGATTGGAAAAACAATAATGTTATAAATATCTTAAAGCCACACAAAAATCCACTCTTGGCCAGTAGTTTCAGACCAATAGTTTTATCCTCATGTGTGCTTAAAACATTAGAAATATTAATCAAGAATCGCCTAGATTGGTCCTTAGAACATAACTGTTCATTCACCAACCATCAGACAGGTTTTAGAAAAGGAAGAGGCACTGCTGACAACTTGACACTCCTTCATTCCACAATTGTGGAAGCCTTTGAATCCTCCCAATCGGTTTTGGCCATCTTTCTTGATATCAAAGCAGCATATGATAATGTCAATATATACAAACTTTATAGCAAACTAAAACTTCGAAATATTCCATCTGCAATAAATAATATTGTGTTCAAAATTTTACAGAACAGACTTTTATATTCAAGATCTAATGATGGTGACTTTTTGGGACCTTTCATGGCAACTAAGGGGCTACCTCAAGGTTCTCCCTTAAGTACCATTTTGTTTAATATTTATATAGCAGAATTGTTTTGTATTAGCAATAATGAAGTTAAAATATGTGGATATGCAGACGACTTGGTTTTGTATATTAAGGGATATGATATCCAAAGCATGGTAAGTAAAATAAACAAAGAATTGGAAAACACATTACACTGGCTTGCAGAACATGACTTGTCCTTATCCAAAGACAAATGTGAAGCTGTATGGTTCACAAAGGGTAGGCGAAGAGATAATCTAACAGAAATCAAAATCAACAACACAGCCATTCCTCTAAAAAATGAAGTGAAATTTCTAGGCATAATTTTTCATAAGCATCTATCATGGGACTTACATGTTGACAATATTATACTCAAGGCAAAGAAAAATATTAACATCCTACGTGCAATATGTAGAGTCTGGTGGGGAGCTGACCCACGAACACTCCTAATGGTTTTTAATGCCTTGATCAGATCTCACCTCGATTATGGTTCCTTCCTATTCAACCCAATATCACAAAAATGCAACAACAAACTCAATGCAGTATTTTTTGAGGGACTTAAGATATGTTTGGGGTGCATGAAGTCTACACCAAATTTGGCAATCTTGGCAGAGTCTGCCCAAATGGACCTAGAACATAGAAGATTATTGTTAGCCTCTAAATTTTTAAGTAAAATCATCATTATTGAGAATCATCCCATAATATTACTCCTAATTGAAATACGTAAAAGACTTATAAACAAACCTAATTTTTACACAAGGCATAATGTACCATACTTGGTTTCGGCATTAGAATATTTTTTTCCATATTTTAAAAAAATATACAAAAGCCCAAATTTTCCATGCTATGAATTAGACTATGATACACTAATGAATCCACTTCCAATTCTAAATTGTAATATCAAAAAATATGACCCGATGATTAAAGAAAAATTCCTTATGACTACTGAACAATATGGGAAAGACCATACCTTTATATATACTGATGCCTCAAAAAACAAAGAAAGGGTAGGTTTTGGGATATGCATCCCGAGTATTGATTATAATTTCTCCTCAAGACTTCCTGGAGCTCTAAGCATAAGCAAAGCAGAGAGTATAGCAATACATCAAGCGGTGGAAGTCGCAACTACAAAACATCTAAAGAAAGCTATAATATTTTCTGATTCGCTCAATGCAATAACCAATATTAAAACATGTAACATATCTGCTTCAGCAGATATAAGGGCCCTAAAAACAAAGAAACTTATATCTTCAGCCAATGAGAATGGTACCAAAATTCTCCTTTCCTGGATACCTGGACACTCTAATATATTTGGTAACACCCAGGCTGACATACTGGCAAAAATAGGAAGAGGCCTGAATGTACCCATGGAAGTACAACTGAATTCCCAGGATGCCCTATCAATCATCAAAGGAAAAATTACAAAAGAGTACCAAGAAAAATGGAAATCTTTAGTCCAGAAGAAGACTTCGCAATACAAAACAATTCAAGACTTCTTTCCTACAAAACCTTGGTATTCAAATTTTCCATATAGAAATAGAAGACACACTACCACCATCATTAGAATGCGCACAGGCCATTGTTTAACAAAACAACATCTGTATAAAATGAATATAAAAGATAATCCTTTTTGTGAATGTGGTCGTCTCGAGGATCTAAACCACATCTTTTTTGAATGCCCGATTAATGTGATTCCTAATTGTGATATATATACAAAATTTATTTCCATGAACTTCAAAACACCGCTCTCTATATACAATAGAGAGATATCGCAAATGCATTTTTATCGCACGCTAATAGCGGAATACGCTATTTTGACATGTACGCAAGCGCAGAATGAATGTTACGCTAATACCGGATAGCGTGTCCCGCTATTTAGGTTGAAATAAGGGACGGTAATAACGTTAACGCTAATTTGACATTTGGGATGAAACATAAAAATAATGTATAGAATACAAATTTTATAAACTAAATACTGTGAATCATCTTATGTTGAGAAATACGTGCATTTTTATTTTGTCTACAATAGACTACTTTTTGTGGTTAGGATATTATTTATTCAGATATTTTATATTATTTTTATACTAACTATTTATATTTATTGTTGGTTAAATCATTAAAATTAAAATGCATGTCAACCAGCTCAATATCCAAATTCATTTTTCAAAAACAAACAATTACAGTATTCCTCAAAATTAATTTCTAGGTTACATTGTAATACCAAACGTCGGTTGTCATAATAACGTTAAGCCCCGCCCCAGAACATTTGCGATAACTCTCTTGTTGCCTGTGCTGAAATAGAACGTTATACGTTATTTACGTCTTGACACGATATTATCGTTTGCATTTGCGATATCTCTCTAAATATTCTAAGTTCTTTAACGGAAGAATCAGTCAATGTAATTATGCGTTTTCTTGCAATTAACCAAATAAGCTTATAAACTGCAATGCGTTTTCTAGCAATTAACAAAATAAGCTTACAAATTGCAAGGCTCAACTGTTTATATGTATCCGTGTTATATTATGTTGCTATTTGTCATTTAATTTATGTTTTAATTTTTAATCACACTGAACCTGACCCAATTAATCTCATTTAATTATAATCATCACACCTCATCAAAAGCTTCCTTACAAGAACATAGTCAGCGATTTTGGTATGGCTTAGAGCCAGACTACGTCAAGATCGCTTATAAATCGTGCTGGTAATCGCCTTGCAGCGAAACCAAAAACAAAAAAGAAGAAGAAGAACTCTATGCACTCATCCCTGGATCCCTGGTAGCTAAAGTATATACATATGAAAAAAGAAGAAGAATGTCATTTATGTCACGTGTCACTGGTCACTGTCACTAACGACTAACCTCAACCTAAAACGTAACATAATAAATTTGTAATTGTAAATAGATTTATTGCAAATATTTTGTGTAAAATGAGTAATACTCCTGAAAATTCACCTGGAAGAAAGGCAATAGAAACCATGGAAAACCTTCACAAAGACCTCGTTTTTAAAAAACCATTCGGGATTATTAAAAAGAGAACAAAGAAAAAAATTCTGGAGGAAGATAACTATGTGGAAGAAATAGGTAAAATTATTCAGAGGGATTTCTTCCCAGACCTAGAAAAACTAAAAGCACAGAATGCCTATTTACAAGCATTGGAGACGAATGACACATTGAAATTAAAGGAATTATATGCAAAATATAGTGGCAGTCAACATCCACCAGAAAGAAGTAAGTTCATTTTATTTTTGGAATTATACATAGATTTTTGTTTTTATGTAATGAAAGTACATCATCATCATCATTGGCTCTACAACCCATGGTGGGTCTTGGCCTGTTCCAGAATCAGCTTCCATTAATACTTCCTATTCTGTGCATTGTTTTTCCAATTTTGCACTCCTAACGCTTGCAAGTCATCTTACCTGGTCCTTAAATCGTGCTCTGGGCCTGCCTCTTCTCCCTAACTCCATCTGGTCTCTGGTTATAAATGTGTTTTGATGGTTCCACCTCATTCATTCTCTCTAAGTGGCCTGGCCACCACAGTCTGTTTATGAAATGAAAGTACACTATAACCTTTAACAGGAATATAATTAAGTTGTATGAGAATACTTGTACATAGAGTAGAGCGTCGATAATCCGAACGCCAAAAAAATTATAAAATTAAAAATATGATCGAAGACCAAGTTTTTGGATTTAATTTGACAATATGGGCAAAATATGACCACCGATTTTTGTTTTGTTTATGCAGAAATACATACAATATATCTGTTTATTATGCAGGTGTTTTATTTCTTGTAACTAAAACGTATACACCTAAATATGTACTATGTTTATGAGCTTTGTATTATTTTGAACATATGTTCGATAATCCGAACAATTTGATAATCCGAACTACCCCTGTACCAATTAGTTTGGATTATCGATGCTCTACTGTATCTACATATGCTAGTTCACCGAAAACGGCTCATGCTAGTTGTGTTCTTTTAATTTCAGTATTTTTATTAGGTTTTCCCAGTTAAGGCCCAGATCTACATAATGTTTAACATTTTCTATGGCATGGTTTTGTTTTGTTATATTTGTCTGGTGCTGGCTCATTAAGTTAGATAGATAGATAGATTGATTTAAAGAGGTGGCCTTCTGGCCTATTCCACTGCAACCTTTTCGGGCCTATTGTGGTTTTCTAGTCCTAGATAACATTCTCTAGCCTGACGCTTTTTAAAAAGTCTAATAGTTTCGAGACTGAACCTTCTATGTAGCTATTTGCTGGTAGATTTTCTTCTCCTAATGCAGAGAACCTCACATTTGCCAGACTGTCACACTGACATAAAATGTTTCTTTTTATTTATTTATTTATTTATTAACAGGATACCACCCAATTTAATATACAGGGTGTCCCCAAAAATAGTGTGTTCCTTTAAGGTATGGATATAATACACAATTTAGAACAAAAAGTCCTATAACATTTTTTTCTAAAGTTAACAGTTTCCAAAAAAAAAATTACATTGTTTTCCATTTATGTGAATTTTTATTGTCATAAATTTGAATGTAATGGCAACGTAGCCTAGAAGAACTTGCTGCAACTGTGGAAATTTAATTTAATAACCCCTTGTTTATTTACTTTGAAGTGTGATTTTTGGGGTTGTTGACATGGTAGGCACCTACCTGCAAAATAATAGATATGGGTTTGGTTGATATTTACATTATTTTACCTACCAGATGCAACTGACCTACCAACCTACTTTTTTAATTTTTAGATTTTTGAGTGCATTGTTGCCAGACTTTAATTTGCATATCAAAATGTATTTTCGTTTTGTGGTCAAACGGATCAATTTAGAAAAAAATGTTATAAGACTTTTTTGCTTACATTGTGCCTTCTACCTGTACCTTTAACGAACGCCCTATTTTCGGGGACACCCTGTATACACATATAGTGATACAATAAATATAAAGATATAGTAAATATGTATGACAAAAATTGCTGATGCAGCTATATAGAAAAAACAAATATTAAAATAATATAAAGTAAATAACAAATATAAATCACATAAGATTACAATTTTTTTTAAACACTGTCTACAAACATTTTCCGAAGCGCACAACAACAAATCAAAGTCTATTCTATTTCCATTTAAAATTATTCTACTCAGCGGAGAATGCCTACCAAAGTTGCAGCGATGAAATTTAATTGCAAAATTTTGAGATGTTATAGTAACTCTAGAGGGAACATTAAAGTCAATTCGTCGCCTTAGTACTATAACTTGATAACTCCAAAATTGACGTTTTTGAGATAACTAGTTCACAAGATGTATTTCATTTGCCTCCATATTGTGTAAAAACTTGATAGCTCACTTCAAACGGGTTAAGTATTTATTTATGATTGACGAAAGTTGATAAAACTCAAATGCCACTAATATTCAGTGCTAAAACTTGACAAGATAAGTTATCAAGCTATTATTTAATCGAAATAATCGTGAATACGACATACACTGAATGCTATAACTAGATAACTCGAGTTATCTAGTTTTAGCACGTGTTTCTCTGAAACCATTGAACTTACCACATAATTGCTATCTGTTTATTCGGTTCATTTTAAGGCAAGAATTCGAGAATTGTTAGCAGATCTGGCAACCCCCATGGCAGAGGGCTAATTTTCAACAAAATAATGTTTAAAATATTAGTTGTGTTAAAAAGTTCACTTATATAAGACTTAGCACAACATGCGACATTACCAAATGTTAACATTATGGTAGTGCTAAAAGTTGATAACTTTAATTTTTCATGTTTTTTTCCATATTGGAAAACAAATTTACACCATATTCCTAAATAGATCAGTTGCCAAAAAGTTAAGGAACAGTATTTTAGAGCCGCAGAGTGAATTCCGTATTCACCAACATCATGGTAGCAGCACAAATATCTTTAAAATCTTTAAACTCGTTTATCTCAAAACTACTAATTTCGAGTTATCAAGTTATAGTATTAAGGCGACGAATTAGAGACAATAGATCATTGCAATTCATTTTTGAATTCAGTAGTTTATAAGAAACAAAACATCAGCATACATCCATCTGGAAGATAGCCTAGGAAGGTTTAATGTATTTCTAATTTCTGAGTAGGAATGGTCACTTAAAGGTTTGTGTAATTTAAAACTTAAGTACCTAATGAATTTATTTTGTACTTTTTCAAGCTTGGCTTGAAAAGAGCCAAGGTTTGAAGCTTGGCTTGAAAAGAGCCAAGGTTTGAAGCTTGGCTCTTGTAAGAATCTGCATAGGTCATCATCTGACAATCCCATCCCCTTGCAGTGCCTATTCAGCTTACAGTGCCCTGTTAGCAGAGCTACTATGGCTTTGATTGTTTTCCTATCTTTTCTCATTAGGTGTGCCGTAAATTTTGGCAAATGTTGTGTAATGAACTTCTTCGCCTGTCTTTGTTCTGGTGAATTCCTCCACCATTCCAAATATTTGTGAGCTACCCACTTTCTTGTAGCCATTCTTGTTACTGCCTTTGCAATGCCGCAGAAGGATTCTGCTCCAACAAATGGCATTGATGAGCCTTGTTTGGCCATTCCATCTGCTTTTCATTGTCTTTATGACCGTTGTGCCCAGTTCATTATTTTTGTTTCGCTGTAGATTTTTTTTAACCTCCGTGGCTGGCACTCGTTTTCGTTGCACCAATTGTGGCAGGGTACTATTAGACCTTATACCTTTTTTGAATGTGAAAAGCATTGTAAATTATTTTTATATTTATTTTACTAAAAATAGAAAAATGTAGATATACAAAACGAAATAAAAAATATAAGTTAGATCTTGCTTTACACCATAACAGAATAACATTCTGCACATTTGTTGAAAACAGTAACTCCAGTACTTAATATCAAATGGTGTCTCCAAATTCTTAACGACCTCTTTAGCAGCTGGCGTACGAGTTATCAAGTTTACTCTCCTTTTTCGTGATGTAAAGAGAAGGTATTTTGCCCACTTACTTTTTTCACCTTATCCAACCAAGTCAGGCACGTGAAGGACTAGCTTCTATGTCCTCATCTTCAATGTCATTCTCAGAATCAGAACCTATATCTTGCGTCTCTTAGCTGTCATTGTCATTCACTACCTCTTCATGATTTTCATCTTCACTGAGACTGTCTGATGTTTACAATTAATAAGAGAAAGTTAGAATATCTCGAACACATAAGGAGTAACAGCACTAAATACAGATTACTGAAAATAATCCTTCAAGACAAAGTATTCAGAAAGCTAGGTATAGGGAGAAAAAGAATATCATGGTTAAGAAACCAGAGGAAATGGTTCTCCACAACAACATCTAATCCATTTAAAGCATCAGTTAATAAAATAATTATAGCCAGAATGATCGCCAATATTCGAAACTAATAGGCACCAAAAGAAGAAGAGACAGTCTGACATTAGCCACCGTAATTGTTCTTGTTCTTTTTCATATGATGCCATATTAAGATAATTATATTATTAGTCAATGAAAACAATTTTCAGAATACTATCTTTTACATTTTATGAAATACAAAGAAAATACACCAAATCGTTCAATATGTGTATCTGTGAAATTATTATGTCGTAATTGTTACTGTAGAGCAGTGATGGGCAAAGTACGGCTCGCGGGCCAACTCCGGCCCGCGAAAGTATTTAATCTGGCCCGCCCAGGGTCCATCGATATGGATAGTATACATACAGGGTGTTCCAGACCAATTTATCCAGGCTATATCTCTTAAACGAATAGAGATTTTCGAACAGGACAAAAACTGATTTATTCCATTTGTACTACACTTTAATATGGAGTAGAAAAAATCATCTCCTAAATATTCATCCCTTATTCTTCTCCTTAGCTACAACCGCTAACTTTAATTTTTTTAATAGCACCCTGTATATTTTTTATAGTTTTGGATGTGGTCTTCTATCGTTTATTTAACAGATTTTTTAAAAATAAAATCGATTTGTAAATAATCAAGAAAATATCAGTTTATTTTTTATTTTTGTTATGTGTCCCAGACTAAATTATCCAGGCTATATCTCTTAAACGAATAGAGATTTTCGAGTAGGACCAGGGCCGGCGATAACGGGCCTGCAAGGGATGCACTGCAGGCGGGCGCCCCTGTTTGGGGGCGCCAAAATGAGCATTTTTCTGCTGGTAGGTACTATACAAAATACTAATTTAAAAGAAACCGAAGGGCGCTTATGCTAGGTTTGCAGGCGAGCGCCTTATACCCTAGCGCCGGTAATGAGTAGGACAAAAACTGATATATTCCATTTGTAATACACTTTACTATGGCGTAGAAAAAATCATCCCCTAAATATTCATCCCTTAGTTACAATCCATAACTTTAATTTTTATTAACTATACCATAATTAACAAAAATAAAGAATAAACTGATTTTATTCTGAAATATTTTATTGATTATTTACAAACCGCTTTTATTTGAAAAAATCTGTTAAATAGATGATAGAAGACCACATCCAAAACTATAAAAAAATGTACAGGGTGTTATTAAAAAAATTAAAGTTAGGGGTTGTAACTAAGGGATGATTTTTTCTACACCATATTAAAGAGTGTTACAAATGGAATAGACCTGTTTTTGTCTCATTCGAAGATCTCTATTCATTTAAGAGATATAGCCTGGATAAATTAGTCTGGGACACCCTGTATAGCTTTAACACAAAATGCATGTTTTCTGTAATTCTGGCCCTCCTATAGAATTTCTTAAACTTTGTGGCACCCCATTAAAAAAGATTGCTCACCACTGCTGTAGAGGGACTGTTTATCTGCTACCAAAACCAAACGAATGCACTTGTGTGGGTAATATGATACACTAAACACAGTCAAGACATGGTCAAAGAATACAGAGCACTGCCGTTGGGTTGGATGGGGAAAATTGAAATAAATTTTAAAAACTTTTCGCTGTAGAGTGTGAGTTCATGTGCCACTCACGGAAGGTTAAGCTTACTGCTCCGGACACTTCATTTAATTTATGTCATAGTCATACTTTATTGATCCTTTAAGACATTCAAAATAAATGTATAGGATACGTCAATACAGAATTCAGTATAAAAAAAAACATCAATGTGTATAATACAATATTCACAGTGTAACAAAATTGACAAAACATAAAATATATAAAATAACATTCTTACAAGTAAAATATGAAGCTACTGCAGTTTGTCCTCCAGATATTCATTTATCGAATAATATGCTTTTTTTATGAGTAAATCTTTAACATTTTTTTTAAATTTAGTGGAGAGTGGTATTTCTTTCACAGATTTTGGCAAATGGTTATATAAGGTCAGACCCATATATCTGAAGCTATTTTGAAATTTGGATGTTCTGTGTTTAGGAACTCGTAAAGATTCAGCACTTCTTGTATTGTAATAGTGATTGTCTGCATTTACTGGAAATGTATTTATTTCCTCTTTTACATAGAGTAAACATTTATAGATATATAGGCAGTAGAAAGAATGAACACTTTGGCACTATCTACTGAGTTCCCCCATAAAATTACATTATAGCACATGTGGCTGTAAGCAAGGCTATAATAAACGTTTATTAATGCCGATATGGGTAGTGTGTTTTTAATTCTAGATATAGCATAAAAAGCTTTATTCAATTTCATGTTCACTGAATTCACTTGCTCTGACCATTTCAGATTACAATCAATGAACACACCCAAAAACTTTGTAGAGTGAGTGGAAGATAACATATTGTTTCTAGCATGGATGGTTAAGTTATAGTCATTGGTAGATGAGTTGTATGAATGAAAATAAATAATTTCTGTCTTGTCAATGTTTAATATTAGTCTGTTGGTATTACACCAGCATCTAAATCAGTCAACAACAGTCTTCATTGTCATTTTTAATTCCTAGAGTGTACGTGCAGAGACTATTAATGAGGTATCGTCAAACATTGATATTATAAGTGCCCTTATGTGATCTGGTAGATCGTTAATAAAAATTAGGAATAATAATGGTCCCAGCACGGATCGCTGTGGTACTCCTTTGTTTGTCGTGTATGGTTCTGAGCTTGATTCTTTAATTTTCACAACACTCTTCCTGTCACTTAAGAAATTTATTACCCATTCTAGAAATATCCCTCTCAAACCAGCGTTATATAATTTATTGCGAATAAATGTTATGTCTAAGCAGTCAAAGGCTCGTGATATATCAAAAAATAGTCCTGCCACGTGATTTCTACTATCTAATTCATCATAAATACGCTCAAACAAGTTGCATGCGGCCGTGAGTGTCGACTTTTTTGGTCTAAATCCGTGTTGGTTTGGAGTTAATAAATTGAATTCTTCTATAAAATTTAACATTCTGTTGTATACAACCTTCTCTATTACTTTGGAAATTATGCTAAGGACAGATACTGGTCTATAATTTGAAATATCATGAGGGTCATTCTTTTTGAAGATTGGAATAACTTTTGCCATTTTAAATATGGATGGAAATTAGCTGGTTGTTATTGAGAGATTAACTAAATGGGTTAAAGGATTCGATATATGCTCACTAATCAGTTTTATTATTTTTACAGATATATTATCAATACCAGTAATAGGCTTATTTTTTAATTGATCGATTGTATTTTTTATTTCAATTGGAGTTACGGGTAAAAAGAAAAATGTTTGGTTACACATTTTTGAGGTAGTACAAGAAGAAGGCAACGATGTGCCAAAATGAGTTTGAAGATTGTATTCTGTAATTGTAGCAAAATATGAGGCAAACGAATTAGCAATATCACAAGACTTGGTAATAATTTTATTATCATAATGTAGAATAATATCAGACCTGTTCTTTTGCCTACAAGTTTCCCTGTTTACTAAATTCCAAATTGTTTTAGGTATATTGTAAGATTGATTAATTAAGTCACTATGAAAGTTTTTTTTAGTATTTATTAATAGAGAATTATATTCTTTTTTTTTGCCTGTTTATAGGTATCTTGAGACTCGAGACTCCCTATATTTTTTGCTATCCAGTGTATATTTTTTAGCTTTTCACTAGCATGTCTTACCTCATTTGTTACCCATGTAGCCTTATTCGTTTTGAGTGTTTTATACCGTGTTTTTATTGGACAATATAAATTTAGATTGTAATCTAAAATGCCAACAAATGAATTTGTGGCATATTCAGCATTCAATTGGGAATAAACTTCATCAAAAGCTGTAGAAGAAATCCCTGCTTTAAACATCATCATATTTTCATCTGACATATCCCTGTAACTGATGGGTTCTTTATCTTTTTTCGATACTTTATTGGCTTGCAAATTTACACTAAGTGAAAATGCTTTATGGTCACTGAAGTGCCCCTCGAAAACATTTGACTTATAAAGATGTGGTTCGATATTTGTCAATATGTAGTCCAATTTAGTAGATGATGTTTTACCCACTTTATCTACGAAAACTCTTGTAGGAACCTCAGACGTGACTCTCAGATTATAACTTACTAAAAACTCGTTAAAAGATTGCTTATTATTAGACATGACAAAATAATCGATGTTTAGATCCCCACAAATATAAATATCATGATGTGACTTACTGCATAGCTCCAATATATTATGTAATTTATACAGAAAACTCTGAACTTCTCCTGATGGAGATAAACAGTACTAACACAAATTTTCCTATTGGCTATAAACAGAGAAATCGCACAGCACTCACACATCATTTCTTCACTAAAGTTGGAGACATCTAATGTTTTGAATTTAGTAATATCAGCTTTGATGTAGATGATGGATCCTCCATGGATATGGAATTTTCGACAAAAAGAAGAGGCGATGTTGTATCCATTCAGGGTCATAAATTGGATGTTTTTTTCAGTGCACCAATGTTCTGATAGACAAATTATATCAGGTGTTTCTTGCAATGTTAAGACTTCAAGTTTGAGTAACTTATTTGTCAAAGATTGAGCATTTAGTTGCAATATTTTTAAACAACTGTTTGGTGATGATAAAAGTAACCCTATATAAGGTGCAATTTTTAATTTTTTTGATTATTTATATTATTTTTGTTGACAATCGTGGGTCTATTGTTAATGTATTTAATAGTTTTGCTATGGTCACCTGAATCGATCAGATTCTGTAGTTCATTTTGTACTCTTTTATAATACTCACGTTGTTGGTTGGTTTGATCTGCAAAGATCTTGATACCTGCTTCCTTAATCAGTAGTATGTGACATTTATCTTCTTCTTTAGGTACCGTCTTCTCTAAGGAGGTTGGTAATCATCACAGCTATTTTCACTTTTGAGATTGCAGCTCTGAACAAGTCGATGGAACTGCAATTATACCACTTTCCCAGATTGTTGAGCCAGGAGGTGCATCTTCTTCCAATACTTCGTTTTCCCTGTATTTTCCTTGCATTATGGTTTGTAGCAACACATATTTATCCCCTCTCATAACGTGACCGAGATATTGTAACTTTCTTATCTTAATCGTATTCATGATTTCCTTTTCCTTTATCATCTTTCTGAGGACCTCAACATTTGTTATTCCGTCTACCCAACTTATTTTTAATATTCTTCAGTAGGTCCACATCTCGAATGCTTCAAGTTGATCGCTTATTTCTTTCTTTAAGGTCCAGGCCTCCTCCCCATACAGCAGCACCGAAAACACATATGAACGTAATATTCTTATTTTGAGTTGTAAACTAAGGTCTCTACTGCAATAAGGCGGGTTGACATTACTAGTGAATAACGAAAGTGGCTCACGCTTACGTATTTTGCCCGTGCTATTGTTGGATATTTTATTATCTATTTTCAAACTCGAGCCATACATTTGTATTTATGAAATTCATAGATATAAATGTACTGCTCGAGTTTGAAAATAGATAATAAAATATCTAACAATAGCAAGGGTAAAATACGTAAGCGTGAGCCACGTTCGTTATTCACTAGTAATGTCAACCCGCCTTAATACTTTTTTCATCTTGTTAAATGTTGCTCTAGTTTTTCCGATTCTCATTTTTATTTCTTCTGTAAGTATACTCGTTATTTTCATCAAGATATCTGTATTTTTTAACTTTTTCCATGGGCACCCATCTTATTAAAACGTTTTTATATACTTGGTTGGTGTCACGGACTCCGCAAATTTTGTAATCCATTTTAAAAATAGTTATAGGCTACCTAGGTACCTGAAATTTTCAGAATAGCTTAGAACTAGCTAACAATGCAATATTTAACTGCTGTTGTATGGATAAATGGATTTTTTTTTAATTTCAAACTATTTTAAAAATGTGATTTTTTTATGACATTTTATATTAACTATGACATTTGAATTCCATTTTAACATAAGTCAAGACATTGAGAGCCGATAGCTCAGTGGTAGAACGTTAGACCGGAGATCTACATGTCCTGAGTTCAAATCCTACATGTCGCTTGCCTTTTTTTAATATATAATTAAAACTTAATATACTTAAAATTCATATTTTATAAGTTAATTAGCCATTGTAAACAACCGTGGTATAAGTATTTTTTTATACTAGTGTAATTTTTGGAAAATAATCTTGACCTCGGAGATAAACTACACTATGTTATTTCGAGTAACTGTGTTTAGCGTGTGTTTGCAACAAAGTTAAGAGCACTTAGGATGTTAATAAAAATCTGATATATCCCATAATTGGTTGAAAAACCATTACATACCTGCTATTGTATGGATAAATGAATTTTATTTAAATTTCAAAACTACATATTTTAAAAATGTGACTAATGCTATGACATTTAAATACCACTTTAACGAAAGATACATTGAGACCTGATAGCTCAGTGGTAGAACGTTAGGCCGGAGATCAAGAGGTCCTGGGTTCGAGACCTACCTGTCGCTATAGTCGGAGAGATAGGAGCGGATTTTGTGCGTGATAAGTAATATGGAAAAACTATACGGGGATATGTTGAATTAGTTGTGTACATGACTTTCACCAACGGCCGGAAACCAGAGTTGGGGCCGAGGGTAGTTATAAGGGGTCAAAGTTGCGGATTTTATTATTTTTTTTATGACGCTCATGATCGAGCTAGCGCACCAAAATTTGGGAATAAGTAGGTCATGACGTACCTAAGTAAAATCTCTAGGGGCTTAACGCTGCGTGGCCGACAAAGGGGTGGGGGTAGGGGTGAATATAAAAAATATAAGGGGTTTTTTGCGACGTTCGTGATTGAGATAGTGGACCAAAATTTGCGAATAAGTAGATCATGACACTACTAAGTAAAATCCCCAGAGCCGGAAACCAGAGTTGGGGATGAGGGTAGTTATAAGGGGTCAAAGTCGCCGTTTTTATTATTTTTTTTGTGACGCTCATGATCGAGAGGGTGCACCAAAATTTGGGAATAAGTAGGTCATGACGTAACTAAGTAAAATCTCCAGGGGTGGCACGCTGCGTGGCCGACAAAGGGATGGGACAGGGGTGAATACAAAAAATATAAGGGTTTTTTTGGGATATTTGTGATTGAGAGAGTGTACCAAAATTTGGGAATAAGTAGACCATGACATAACTAAATAAAATTCTCAGAGCCGGAAACCAGAGCTGGGCGTGAGGGTAGTTATAAGGGGTCAAAATCGCCGTTTTTATTATTTTTTTGTGACGCTCATGATCGAGATAGTGCACCAAAATTTGGGAATAAGTAGGTCATGAGGTAACTAAATACAATCTCCAGGGTGGAACGCTGCGTGGCCGATAAAGGGGTGGGGGTAGGTGTGAATATAAAAAATATAAGGGATTTTTGCGACGTGCTAGATTGAGATAGTGCACCAAAATTTGGGAATAAGTAGACCATGACTTAGCTAAGTAAAATCCCCAGAGCCGGAAACCAGACTTGGGGATGAGGGTAGTTTTGAGGGGTCAAAGTCGCAGTGTGTATTATTTTTTTTGTGACCCGGTACAACATTTACGTCTCCGCCTCTGGAGATTTTACTTAGTAATGTCATGATCTACTTATTCCCAAATTTTGGTGCACTATCTCGATCACGAATGGCAAAAAAAACCCATATATTTTTATACTCACCCCTGCCTACCACCCCTTTGTACCCCAAGCAGTGTTCCGCCCCTGAAGATTTTACTTAGTTACGTCATAATCTACTTACTTCCAAATTTTGGTGCAATATCTCCATCATGAGCGCCACAAAAAAAAATTATAAAAACCGCGACTTTTACCCCTTATAACTTACCCTCGTCCGCCAATCTGGTTTCCGCCTCTGGGGATATTACTTACTTATGTCATGGTCTACTTATTCCCAAATTTTGGTGCACTATCTCAATCACGAACGTCGCAAAAAACCCCTTACATTTTTTTATATTTACCCCTGTCCCACCCCTTTGTCGGCCACGCAGCGTTCCACTCCTGGAGATTTTACTTAGTTACGTCATGACCTACTTATTCCCAAATTTTGGCGCGCTATCTCGATCATGAGCGTCACAAAAAAAATAATAAAAAACGGAACTTTGACCCCTTATAACTACCTTCCTTCCCCACTCTGGTTTCCGGCTCCGGGGATTTTAATTATTTATGTCATGGTCTACTTATACCCAAATTTTGGTGCAATAACTCAATCACGAACGTCGCAAAAAACCCCTTATATTTTTTATATTCACCCCTACCCCCACCCCTTTGTCGGCCACGCAGCGTTAAGCCCCTAGAGATTTTACTTAGGTACGTCATGACCTACTTATTCCCAAATTTTGGTGCGCTAGCTCGATCATGAGCGTCATAAAAAAAATAATAAATTCCGCGACTTTCACCCCTTATAACTACCCTCGGCCCCAACTCTGGTTTCCGGCCTTTGGTGAAAGTCATGTACACAACTATTCAACATATCCCCGTATAGTTTTCCATATTACTTATCACGCACAAAATCCGCTCCCAGCTCTTAGACTACTACCTTTTTTTTAATACATAATTAAAAGTTAATATACTTAAAATTCATACTTTATAAGTTAATTATTATATTATGCAATTTTAAACAACCGTGGTATTATAAAAAGTACTTTTTTATACTAGTCTAATTTTCAGTGTTAAGATGGCTTCTCTAATTTCTTCTTCGGTGTGGGGTGGCTACCGATCAATCTTCATTCATTTGAAGCACGGGATCCTCCATCTTGACATTCTCATGATTGCCACTAAGAAGTTCTTTGAAAAGTTTGGTCCATGTGTTTAGTATCTGCTCTTTGTTACTAATTATAGAGCCGTCCCTATCTTTACAGGCTATTATTCTGGGTTTGATTCTTTTATGCATCTGTTTATCTGTTGGTAGAATTTTCGTGAATCTTTCCCTTTATGGTAGTGAACACTTTCGTTTAGAGAGTGTTCGTATTGTTCTTTCAGATAGATTTTCAGATTTTCAAGATTTTCATAATCTTCGAGAGTTTATCTCGTTCTGCACTGCTGGAGTCTCTTATATGCTTCATTTTTTTGTTGGTTAATATGTCTACACTCTTCGTCGAACCAATCCACGTTTTTTCTGGTCTTGATAGGTTTTAATACAGTGTCAGCCGCTGTGTGCATGGCTTTTTTGCATTTAGTCCAATGCTCTTCTATTCGCGGTGTGCATGTACTTAGAGGGGATACGAGAAACGATCGTGCGCAAATATCGGAGAAATCTTGAAAATTTCTGAAATAATTCATATTGCCAATTGAAATTGTCAAATTGACGTATATTTCATACCTACTGTCATTGAAGAAGAAAAATGGTATGTTGCTACATATATCAATATTGCTTGTCAATATTGATATGATATGCAAATATTATATAAAATTAAATTTAATTAATTGTATTTTGCTTGCAGTACTGCATTAATAATTAATTTTATTTACTAGGTACATACAATTGTTTACCCTTTAATAGCATAACCTCAGTCTTAATTTTTCTTCTTATAACTTTTTTGGGCTATGGCCTTGACAATTATCCAGCAACCGGGACTAATGCAATTGGCCAATACAATTAAAAGGGCGAAAAAAGTTGCTAAGCTGTAAAACCAGGTGTCGCTTTTCCGAACTTGCATGGTCCCAATATTTAAATTTTCATAGACGTTTGGTAACACTTCGTCTAAGATTTTCATGTAATTAGCTCTAGCAGTTTTAGATATTAGCGCAGTGTTATATTCTGTGGATTTTATACTGTGACCTTTTTTACGTTAAATATGCGTGCTCTGAGCTTTAATTTTATAAGGTAGTGGATCGGAGTTTTCTTTGATTTATATGAGTTTAAAGTCGATTACAAAATTCTTTTATGACATAGAAATTAAAACAACAAAATAATTTTATATTGAGTCCTATAAATAATAAAAACGTTTTATTATAAAAAGTTCGTTTTTATAGAAGTGTAATTTTTTTAAAATGTCTTGTTGTGATTTGGAAATTGTCATAAACTTTGTTTTATTAGCATTAAGTGTTCAGTCTTGTACATATATTCTCTGCAATTATGGTCTGTTTCTAAACCAAGAGGAGTGATTCAAATTTACTGCGCCGTAATGCTTGTTTGTAATTGGTCCAACCTCAGGCAAGTTTCCTCCACTGTTGACAATTTTGACACTAATGACATTTATAAAATATTGACACTTCTGGCATTTCGTAGGTGAGTTGAGATATATCGGCGATTTTTTGTATTTTCTGCGTTATTCTTTTAATTTTTAGATTTTTCGTCCGTTTTTATATAAAAAACAGTTGTTTTTAGAACTCTTTGGCGACATATTGGTATAATATAATACTTATGGATTACCGTCAAAGGCTGATATGATCAACCAAAAAAGAAGATGTATTTGGTGATATTTCTAGTGACTTTCTTGGGTGTAAATCAGTATTTTTAGTTTACTCCTCTTGGTTAAAAAACAAACTATAGTATAGTATCATCGACATATCTGATATTGTTGATGGGTCTGATGGGACTTTTATTCCAATTGTAACATCTTCGAGTGATTTTTTAATTATTTCTTCTGGATATAGATTGAACAATAAGGGGGAAAGTATGCAACCTTGCCTTACGCCTCTTTTTATCTCTACTTCTGCCAAAAGTTCTTTACCTATTCTGACTTTTACTGTTTGGTTAAAGTAGAGATGAGTTATTATTCTTTTTTTGTGACATTTATAGTACAATATTAATCTTTGAATCCATATTTTACAGTACCTAGTCCAGCCACATTTGAAACTCCTGCTAATATTCATGGATCCCAGCATGAAAACCAATCAAGTACAAAAAACACAGACAACATAGAAAAACCAATTGAAAATAAACTGAGCCTGGATCAATACTTAAATTCTCATACTTCTCAAGATAATGAAAGTTTTGAAGAGCTTCTCCAAGAATCTGAACAGAAACGCAGAGAAAAGTATTCATATTTATTTAATGAAGAGGACAAGAGTGAAGAGCACCAGAAAAAAATATTAGCTTTACCATCCATAGAGGAACAAGCTGCAATACCAGAGAAAAAGTTTGGTTTGGATATGTGGGGCTACAAGAACAGAAATTATATTATGTATGTACCTGATGGTGTGGATTTAAGTGAAGAAGAAATTATAGAAGTTAATAAAAGAAGGCAAGAAATAGTTCATTCCAATACCAGATTAGCCATTAATCCTTTTAATGAAGTCCAAAGTGCAGAAACTATTAATGAGTTAGCAAAAAGTCAAGCTAAGGTATGTAAGCATTCATTTGTATACATATAATAGCCTTTTTTGTTGTAAGGGCTTCATTAAGGTTGGGATTGGTATTGATACCTATCGCAAGTATCAGTATCTCGACACAAATCTCAGTGTATTTGGCTGTCTCAGCATCGCTGGAGCAGTATCAGAAGGTAGAGCTGTTTGTATCACTGTGGTGAAACTTTGATATCACACTCATACAACTAAGACCTGTCTCAACTTATATGTAGTTTTTTTTTGCATTGTGGTACTTAATGCGGATGTCTGATCCTAATACTTATACTCATGACTGACAAAAAAATACATATTTAAAATGTATACAATCAATGGCATACATGCGCACCGTTAGGCATACATGAAAGGCATCATGTGGCTCACATGTATGCCACCCGAATGGAACGTGTTTAAGTAGTTATAAGTAAAAAATTTAGATTTTCTATATGGCTATTGAATTTCTCAATTTATACAAATTATATCGATATTTATGTTATGGAATACAAAGTGGAAAGAATGTTTAAATAGACAACTTAAGGAATCAGCAATAATTTTGGTAAACAAATACAAAGAAAAGTATCCTAATAATATTATCATTTGCGATCATATTATTAGTCGAGGAAATGAAGCTGAAAAAATGGCAAAGCCTCGCAATTTTTTCGTCCAGCATCGATTTGTACAAAAATTTGGGATTAGGCTCATTTCACCCTCTAGTTCATTTTCTATATTGAGCCGTTGTACGCTTTTGGTTTTTTTAAGGGTGAAAACCACCCCTAATTGTAAAAAATTATAAAATAACATTTTAAACTTTAATATTGTCAACATTTGCTTCTTATTAGTTACATAATGATTGTTTTATGCTTTAAGATATAATATCATAATATTTCAACCCTTAAATCCACCCTTGTTGGAGCTATATATAAAAAGTTTGCTTATCCTAAAAGAATAATTTCGGCTTGCATCAATTTACATAAAAATTTGGGGTCAGGATCATCTTACCCTGTACTTTATATTCTATATCATGCTCAAGGGCGTTGATTATTTTTAGGGGTGTAAACTACCTCTTATTTTGAAAAATTATATAAAAATATTGTAAACTTTAATATAGGTAAAATTTGGTTTTGACTGGTTAAATAATAATGATTGTTTTATGCTTTAGGATATAATTTATACAGAAAAAAAAAAGTAGAATTAAAGAATTCTAAAACATTTATTTACACAAAAATACGAATTTACAAATATGTAAAAATACACATATAAATAGTTTTTTAGTCATCATCTAGTATACGAACCGGCTCTGTGGTATTATATACATTAAAAATGCTCTATAAGGGGACTATTCGAATTTTTTAAATTATAAATTAGAAAAAATTAGTTTTATAAACATAGCTCCTTCATTTTTGGCGATAAAAAGTTTTTCGATAATGATTTTGTAGGATTTTTGAAGAGTTATAAGACTGTGTAAATTAAATTCCGTAAGATTCCTTAATTTTTAATTGAAATGGGTTTAAGGGGATGTTTGCTCGTAAATAGATGTTTTAAACAGCTATATCTCACTAACTCTTCACTGTAATGAAAATATATGCATAAGGATATTTTAGTTATTAAAAAAGCTACAATTTAGTAGTCAATAATTTTTTTCGTATCTCCAGTATTTTCGGAGATACGAAATACGAAATTTCGGCATAAAAAATGCGAAATTGCAAAAAATCAATTTTTCTTTAAACTCCAATTTTTCTAAAATTAGGCTTTTTAAATAGGTCAAACTTCTTGAGTGTATTGATAGTATAAATATAAAAGGAATTACAGAAAGGCGAAGACCAATTTTTAATTACAAGGGTAGTTAGGGGGTTGTTTTCACTGTTTTTTCGTAGAGAAAGACAGGTGCCGACTTTTTTTTGTTCATAAGCTGCTCAATTCTTATGCTAGAAACTTTTTATTTTTTTTTTTTAAGATCTTATTGTATGCTTAAAAAAATCATCTAAGTTTTCCTGGAAAATGCATAGTTTTCCCATTATTTGGCTTTGATTATTTCAAATTATTCATTTGACGAAAAAAGCTAATATAACATGCCGTATCTCAGTTTGTATTGGTCGTAAAGATATTATGAAAAAACAGTTTCGTTTATGTTACTAAAAGATACAATTTTGATATCCACAGTTTTTTTGATTAAATGCATATTTTTCGGGTTATTCTCAAAAAACCCTCTAAAAAAGTCGATTTTTCCGTCGAGAAACTGTTACTTTCAACCACGAATAACTCGAAAAATATTAGTTTTACGAAGAAAATGTAAAAAACATGTTTTTCTTAGAATTACAAAAAAATAAAAAAGACAAATGATGGATCTTTTGTAGATGTACAATATTAAAGATCCTGTTTACAAAAACGATAAAAAAGTTTACAAACAATGCCTTGTTATATAGTCCTGTCCTTATTCTTCACGTTGTGAATGTCCAAAGCACTACTTTTCACTGAATTTACATACAAAGTACAAAAAAAAGGTTGTTTCCATGAAAAGTTTCAGCAAAACTAAATAAACTTCCTAATGATTCTGTTCATATTGACTTTTAAATGACTTTTGAGATATTTAGGATTATCTTTAGCACTTAATCCATAACTGCTTACAAAAAGAAACTTAGGTAGTGTGGCATACACTAAAATAAACTGGCTCTTTGCCTAACAGCGGCATTTGGCTTGTGACTAGCAAGTCACGAAAGGAGAACAGTTTCTAACACTACATTGGTACTGCTTCTAATACTCTACATTTTCATGAACTTAAAAACTTGATTAAGAACTACGTCAGAACTTGATATTTGAACTTAACTTTCTTAGAAAACCGCCAAAGCGGCTTCTGCCGAGGCTTCAACAAACCTCTCTCTTTGAAAGCTCAAACTTGAATTCCTTCTTTCATCATTGACTAATAAAAAAAATAACTAAACTACCTACACTTATTATCGACCAATAGGGAAAAACAAAACATAATCTAAGCCCAACCTACTTAGTAGGGAACCATCAAAAATCAGTTTGCAAAGTCAGCAAACCTCTCTCAGTTCTAACAATTTTCAAGACAGATATTGCTGAGTCCACAATTAACACCTGCGCTCTCTGATACTGATATTAGCACGTATGTGTATCTAAACTCCAAGATTCGTGGAGCCAGTCGATCATTATAATACAATGTAACCCTTTTTTACATCACAACTGAACGGGCGAGAATTTAAACACAGGAAACCTAATTTAGCTATTACCCATAACGTATTTCTTTTAACAAAACAGATAAACTACAATTCCATTCTGAATAATTATTCTCACGTTTTCTTTTTTTCGGAACAGAAATAAATTCCTTGAATTTACTTGGCATAGGAAGCGATATTCTTATGTCTACAGGGTGAGACAAAAATATGTTACAGTACATTTTGTTATGCTTTCTTAGCGCTCTTGGGCTTTTGTAATTGCCATAGATTTTGTCTTTTTTGTGTTTGGGGACAGTCCGTTTTCTTCGCTGATTCTACCACTCTAATCCCCTACTCCTACTAAGTTCCAAATATTATTAATTTGAAATTGGGACAATATTTTAAACAAAGTTGTTTAAAATATATTTTAATTAATTCTGTCATCAAGGGATAGGGTTAGAATTTTAGAGAATGTTTTTCACTAAATTTATGTTCCATAAGTTGCTAAATTATTGTATGTATGAATATTGAAACTATTTTATTTTGTAGGTCCTTGATGGAAAAATTGGTGTTGATGGTAAAGAACTTCTCAAGACAGACACACCTAAAGTAGGAGGATATAGTTTTGTAAGAAGTCCATCTCCTTCACCAAGTTTGTTGGGAACCCCTTTGATGACCTGGGGTGAAATAGAAGGAACGCCGTTTAGACTTGATGGGAGTGATACGCCATTACCAAAGTAAATATTCTTCTTCTTCTTTAAGTGCCGTCTCCCAATCGGAGACTGGATATCATCATCACTATGTTTACTCTATCTGCTGCGGCTCTGAAGAGATCTATTGAACTGCATTTAAACAAGTCCCTTAAATTCTTCAACCATATCCTTCCTATACTCCTTCCTCCTCTTATCTTTGAGTGTATTAAGAATCTTAGCTTTTCTATCGCTGTCCCTCATTAATGTCCCAGATGCTGTAACTTCTTATTTTTATTATGCCCATGTATTCTTTGCCCATTTCTCGCAATACTTCCATGTTAGTTTTCTTATGTGTCCATGCTATTTAAACACCCTTCTGTAATACCACATTTCAAGTGACTGTAGCTTATTTATGTGTTCTTGCTTCAATGTCGAGCATTCCAGTCCATAATCATGCCTATTCTGTAACTCATTTCGATGATGGAAGTATGTAAAATCGAATAGAAGTGGTCAATAGAAATAGTCCAAATCGGTATTCCATAACTACTTCGGAATCTCTACAATCGTAATAGTGAATAGAAATCACTTCGACAGCATTTACCCTGTCGAGATTTCGATATCGGAATTGTGCTTGACGCAAGCGCATTTTGTTTTGTTTTGACGTTTATATTTTAAATCTACTAAAAATAATTGATAATAATTGATTACTACGTATTTATAATTATTTATTAGACCAGTAAGGATCTGCGTAAAAACGTCTATTTTTGGATGTGAGAGGTGGCATTCGGATTTTTGCAGATAAGTTAGGTGACACCTTCAGTAATAATCATTGACTTATGCTCCTTCTCAAATATGCCCGGAACATTAATAAAAAAATTAAAATATTTAAAAATTCGAAAAACATCGATTTTTTTCTGCTTTCTTTGCTTATAACTTTAAAACGATTCGTTTTGGAACAAAGTCGTACAGAAATACAATAAAGATAATTGAATTTTGTATGATATACGACTGGTAAAAAATGTCTTAAGGTACATATTAACTTTTCTGCAATATAGCAATAAATACAAAATAAGGGGGCAAAATAAGCCTGTTGTTATTCAATATTTTTTAACCACTTTGGTGGCACTTAGAACCTTAGTAATTCGCTTAGGAAATTATTTGTAACATACTTAAATCGTGTACCAAATTTCATTAAAATCGACCTAATAAATTTTGCATAATAAATTTGCAATCTAAATGTTTTTATAAAGTTCAAATTTTTTAAATTCTTTCTGAACAAAAAGTAGACCATTTAGAAGTTGGCTAATTTTTTTTTTACATATAAAGAGGTGCTCTACCTATCTAATACACTTTACAGAATTAAAATCGGATTATTTAAGGGGCCCCAGCAATGTTTTAAATTTATAAACAATTTTTTGGCCTATAAACAAATAGCTTTGTTTAATAATAAAAAAATTAATTTTTAGCAATGCAAATAATTAAAACCGGTACAATTTGACTTAAACTTTCAAATGCTGTCAGCAGAATTGCTATTTTATTTTTTAATCAAACATTATTCGCGTTCAAAAATTGCAATTTCTCGATTTTTTGAAAGTTTCACCGCGTTTATCTCGAAAACTATGCATCCTACGAAAAAACTTGTAAGAACATTTTTTGCTTAGAAGATATACAAGATATACAAAAAAATGTTTTATTTTGCGAAAAATCGATTTTATGTAATTCCTCAAGTTCTTTGTTTATAAAAATCTTATCGATATCCGGATCAACTGTTACCCAAAAAATTCTGTTCTACGGGTCAAAATACATAAAAAAACTTGGGTAAGTCCATCTAAATAAAGGAACCCGTAGCACCCCCTCCTGGCCACAGCACTAATTTGTTTATAAGCCAAAAAATTGTTTATAACTTTAAAACATTGCTGAGGCTGCTTAAATAATCCGATTTCAACTCTGTAAAGTGCATTAGATAGGTGGAGTACTTCTTTATATGTAAAAAAATTGACAAATCTTTGTATGTTCTAGTTTTTGTTGTGCAAGATTTTAAAAAATTTTAATTTTTTAAAAAAAGTTTAGATTGCAAAATTATTATGCAAAATCTAGTAAGTCAATTTTAATGAAATTTGGTGTACGGTTTTAACACATTACAAAAATTTTCTAAGCGAATTAGGAAGGTTCCAAGTGTAACCTAAGTGACGGAAAATCATTGAATAAAGACAGGTTTGTTTTGCCCCCTTATTTTATATTTATTGCTATTTTGAAGCAAAGATGATAAATTAAGACATTTTTAACCAATCGCATCTGATAGAAAATTTAATTATCTTTGTTTTATTCCTATAGGACTTTGTTCTAAAATGAATAGTTTTTAAGTTATAAGCAAAAAAAGTAGAAAAAAAAATAAAATTTTTAAATATTTTATTTTTTTTATTAACCTTTCAGTGCTAACGCATGGTCTCATAGACGGAGCTAACCTATTCATACCGATAATTAACGATCTATTTCGATATTCGGGCTAGGTCATTCAATAGCTTCATATTTTACCTAACCGTTGATAGTATTAAAATATTGTTGAACGTAGATGCATAGTTCGTTCGTTACACAAGATTTCGGTCTCAGAGACGGATGTTAGCTTTTGCGGCTGTGCTAAAGGTAAGGATTGTAACTTTTAGCGTTGTATTTTTAGTGAATAAAATATTATTTTTTTTACTTTTTAGAAATAGAAATGAACTACGAAAAGTCGAAAAACAAAGTACAGTTGTTACTCATGTAATAAATTTATGTGCTTAGAACACATAAAGGGTATATGTGTAGAATGCTCAGAAAAAGATTGACTTTTTTTAAGTGTAAAGTTACTTCGTATTATTAGAATTGCTTAAGTATGGTTATTATAAGTGGATAATTTCATCTTTAGTTTAAAAATAACTCGGCAAATTTTTTGTTTAAATTAAGATTTTAGGGTTTTTTTCTCACTTTTTAGAATAGTTGCTTGTTTTTGTTAAGGAATTATTTTTGTCCAAATAAATGTTTATAAATATAATTTTTAAATAAAACTGCATTTATTTTAAATAAAAAAGTATTTAATAAAACCCTTGAAGTAATTAAATTTTAAAAATTAGTAAAATTTACAGTACTAGGGCATGTAAAAACATACGGTCTCAGAGACGGACGTTAGCACTTATGTCAAAATACTTCACGTTAGCACTGAAAGGTTAATGTTCCGGGCATATTTGAGTAGGAGCATAAATCAATTATTATTAACGAAGTTATCACCTAACTTTATCCGCAAAAATCTGAATGCCACCTCTCACATCCACCTAAAAACAGATCCTTACTGGTCTATATAGTATTTGTACCTTTTTGTAGCTGCTTAATTTTTAGTATGTGCCGTTATTCGTTTAAATAATTATATATTTAATTTAGACATGTTTTCCAAACCTAACCTTAATTTATCTGCTATTTATTGTCATCTGAATGTTTGTCAGTCACAGTGTTGCCATACTTTTTTCGTTTATTTCTTGTACAATTTCAATCAATGGTGTAATGTACAAGAATAGCATACGATATATTTCTTATGCGTTGATTGATAAATATATATACCAATATACTTGTATATTTATCAATCAACGCTCATAGTCTGAACAAATTATAGAAAAGAGGCCATTTTTGGGAAAAGTTATTTAGCAGTTATTTCAACTGGGGTCAAATCTTAAGGATTGCATTTTGCTAGTAATATCGATTTTAAATAATTTATTAATAATAATTAATAACATCAATTTAAATTATCTTTGTATGTATACATCTTATCTTCATTTATCTTTTTTATATTATATCAATGTATCTTCTTTTTTATAACAATTTTAATTAACTTTGATTTAAAACCATTTATCATCTTTTAAGTTACTTTTCAAAACTTTTCTTTTTGGTTTTTCTTAACTATTTTTTAAATGTAACTTTATGTAAAGTATGAAAAAATTGAGGATATGGCAACGGTGTCATATTTCAATTTTAGATCCAGTAACAAACAGGTCACAGAACACTCATTTCGCTTGTCAATGCGGGGTTGCCACCACCTCCTGAAAGCGTGAAATCGAAGTTACCGATTTCGATTTAACCTGATTACGATGTGAGTTACAGAATGCCAATCCAAACACAAAAATGACGCGATAGATATCAAACATTCCAATTTCGGGTAATTACGATTCGACTTGGTCATTTCTATTCGATTTGTTAAAAGTTACAGAATAGGGCTGAATGTAGTATCGAGAACAGGTAACATCTCAGAATTCTTACTCTCGGTTCTAATCTAAGGTCTTTATTGCAGAGAATTGTTTTCATTTTTACAAAGGCATTTCTTGCTATTTCTATCATGGCCCTAGTTGTGTGTTGATTGATCATCAATTTCTGAAATCCTGGTTCCTCGGTATTTATATTTATTAACCCTTTTTAACGGTTCATCTCCCAAATGTATGCTTGTTTGTATATTTGTTTTCTTAGTTATTATCATATATAGTTTTAGGCTTTTTGTTTTGGAGTTGTTTAGCAAAGCTTGCTATAATCACAGTGCTATCTACATATCTTATTTTGTTAATAGTTCCTCCGTTTAATATTATTCCTTCACTTTCATATAGTAATGTTTCTTCAAAAATGGATTCGCTATACAGGGTATTTGGTAGGTCGATTGAAATTTTTTAAGGGATAATAGGGGACGCCATTTGCAACATTTTTTGCTAATAATGTATCGCTCAAACTGTTAAGGTTTCGGAAATAAAGTTAAATTTGTCAATATTCGACAACCGTCTATTTCACGTTTAAAAATTATCTAGGCGTACTACCTCCTTGTTTTACGAATGGAATAAAAATGTAAACCTACAACACTAACTCTTCGCATAAAATTTCCATCAGCTATCGTCATTCTCCGAACGCATAACAAACAAAAAACAATCTACCTGCTATGAAGTGGTTTATTTTGGTTTATAAACATGGTTATTGTATGCGTATGAAAGGTGCGTTTTACTGTTTTGACATCCGAATTGTGTTTGGAGTTGCATTAACAACGAAGGGTTTTTGCAATCTGAGCAAGTAATACGTAAGGCATTTTGTATGTCAGGGAAGTATCTCGCTTAGATAAATATTTTTTAAAATAAAACCTTAACAGTTTGAGCGATACATTATTAGCAAAAAATGTTGCAAATGGCGTCCCCTATTATCCCTTAAAAAATTTCCATCGACCTACCAAACACCCTGTATACTTTGAATAGTAATGGAGACAAAATACATCCTTGCCTAACTCCTCTCTCGATTATAATTTCTGAGCATGGTTCGTTATCTATTACAATTTTTGCTCTTTGATTCCAGTAAAGGTTTGTTATAATTCTTAAGTCCCGTTTGTCTGTGTTTGTTGTCTTTAGAATTTGGACTAATTTTTCATACATTACCTCGTCAAATGCCTTTTTTTGTCAAATGCAAAAAGGTAAATGTTAGTATGTTACGAAAGTGATAAAAATAAATAGACAAGTTTTTTGTTTCGAATATGAAAGTTTTCGTGTTTTTTTATATTTCTTGTTTCCTACAAAATCCATTACATATCAATGAATAGTTGTACACATTTATACCGTTGTGAAATTTACAAAGTCAATGAATTTTAGAGAGAAAAATGAAAATAATGAATAAGTGGAATCCAGACATCAAAAGTAATATTTGGTAAAATTTTAGAATAAAAGTTAGTTGTTTTTATGTGTAACGTATTACAAATATACTAGGTATTATTTTATAATAAACTATTTTGTAACGGGTTTTCCAGAAACTGCTTTAGTAAAGTTGCTGGGTGAATGAATGGCATTCTTATACATCAAACTTTAGTAGCTTCTTCCATATAAAATATTTAAGTACCAAATTATCCTTTACAATAAATCTTTTGTGAGAATCGCATATGCATACTATGCTTTATACTAGAATGCTCGTTACAGTGCCGCATCTCCCCCATCTCATCTCAAACCAATATAACCCAAACATAATTTACTTCGGGCTTTTTAATCACCCTGTAAGCGCCTTGCCATTTATACATCCTTCGATGTCTCAGCCTTTTCATAAAACATTGTTTAGTTAGCAAAGAAAATACCTACTCTTCTTGATCTGGGTTTCCTGTATCTGTTGAGCTTCTCTTGAATGTCTATTTGTATCTACTCCTTTTAATATCGCTATATTTCAAGCATTCCTTCCATATTACGTTGAAACTCTAAAATTGGATGTTGGCAAAATTGTCTATTTTTATGTTTATGGAATTAACTGTTTTTTTTTTCTTTATTAGGAGTCAAGGACCGACCTTCAAGATATCGGAACCTCCCAGGCGAGAGCAAATAGCATTGGCTTTAGCGGAAAAGGTAGGAGAGAAGAAGAATATAGAGAAGAGGAAAAATATTGATGCACAAAGAAGGCAATTTGCTACGTAAGTTTATTTTAGGGGCATATTTTTATGTCTTCTTCCTCTTTATAAGCAATACTGCCTGTTCATTGGCGGTTTGATACCTTTATGGAAGGTTGTCATCCATCTTTTGCGCGGTTGGCGGATACTTCTTCTACCGATTGGTGATTTATATCTTCCTATTGTGACCACACGTGTCGCTCCCATTCTACTTATGTGGTTATCCCATTCTTTTTTTTTCTATTTAGAGTCCATTCGTTTTTACACTTTACGTCAGTGGCAGCTAGTCAGAGGAGGCAAGGAAGGCTTAGCCTCCCCATAAATTTTTTACACATGCTACACTGTTTTGTTTGCTTTGCTATTTTGCTTCGTGTTAGAGATATCGGAAAAATTTATTTGAATAGGTTGTTCCAAATATTATTCTGACCACACATACCAAAATTCATGAGAAAATTCGCACTTTTAGCGTTTTAATTATCTGTAATCAGGATCCTAAAATTAGTTCTCCCAGCATCGTTTAAGGAGACCCGGTCACCTTAAACACTGCATTATCGCTTAAGCACACGCTGCCCGGAGATTGAGCAAGGGAGGCTGGCCGGCCGGCAGTCTCCGCTTTCCGGACAACCAATTTTAGAGTCCTGACTACAAATAATGAAAAATCCACAAGGAAAAAGTTTTCCTGTAGTTGGCTGTATACCATGTAATACAAAAAACAGTAAAATCCTTTATAAAAGGTATATATTTAAAATCTCTAAAAAGGGCTACATCACAATCACATAACTAGTTTTCGACTGTTTTAGCAGTCATCATCAGTGCTTACCCAAAATGAATATAACCTGGTAAAATAATGCAAAGATTTTGAAATTTTGACTACGGTTAAGAGAAGTTGTAGGTTATACTCACGTTAAATTTACATGCTAAACACCTAGATATAATTTAACAAAAATATGTGGGTCAAAGTCCTGTACAATTAATCCGTCAAGGAAGCATCAGTTGAAAATGCTAACTTAGGCATGGATGTTAAAGATATTTTACTAATATGCTCCAGGTAACATCTGAGCTGTGCTTTGACTTGTTCACATGGTGAAGCTATGGCAGCAAGTGACAATGAAATGGATAGAGGCCTCCGAACGATGACAAGACAGAAATTACAGTTCCACAGGAAGTTGAAAAATTAACCTGTCAAATTTAAAGACTATGGTGTACAGCTTGTTAAAATTAGAAATAATGTAACAACATTGTGAAAAATAATCATTTAAAATTCAGTAAACTAGATGTTGTAGTTAAAAATGTATTCACGTATACTGTCAGTGGAGGTGGTTAGGCAAACCACATTACACAAATGTTTGTATTCGAGGACTAGAGTCAGTAATCAAATCTTGTTGTCAAGAGACCTAAGATTTAAAAAAGCAATTTTGTGTTGATTTAAGGTTATCGAATAGTTCAACTTATTAGTAGTTGTTAGAATTTGTGTAAGTTTAAAAAGAAATCACAATGGGGGTGGCTGAGGTGTAAAAATGTCTTAAATAATCTAGAGGGATGTGTCATTAAGAAAGCACAAGCTCAAACTTAGGCACTAATTCCCAGAGACCTCGCAGGCTGCCCGGATCCCTAAGGGTCCAAAAACCAAAACCGTCATAAGACGATGAAAGTAGGGGCTGGGAGGTATGAAATATCTGTGAGCAAATTAATCAGAAAGGAACCTGAACGGGACCCAGAAAGAAAATTAGACTTTTGATTTGGTTTTACTATAGATGAGTGTTATATGTTGGTAATGACAGATTGAATAGGTAGGGTGAGAATAGGTCATATGTAGAAATATGGTGGTGGGTTGTATGTAGATGAAAATTTATATGTAATGGATAGATAAAAGTGGTTTGATGGCTAAAGAGATGGTACAAGCCACAATAATTCGTTTTTTCATGTTCAGCTATCAAACCACTTTTATCTATCCATAACATACATATAAATTACTGATATCATCATCCACATGCTATTCTGAAGAAAAGGCCATTTTTTCCAAACTACAAAAATTCGTTATTCGCTTTTAACTCCATTTTTTTAAAAACTAATCATTCTAAGCCGGTCAAACTTCTAGAACCTATTCAAAATACATAAATAAAAAAGACCAAATAAGGTCAATGACTAATTTTAATTAGGGTGGTGATTAGGGGGTTGCTTGCGATAACTTTTCGCTGAAAAAAATAGGGACTGACATTCTTTTCATTATTAAGTCACTTAATTTTTGAGCTAGAGACTTTTGTTTTATTTCTGGAGATAGATATTTTTAAGTACTTTAAATTAGTTTGGACAAGTTGTTTTCGAAAAATGGATAGTTTTCGCGTCTTTTTACTTTGAATCTACAATATTTAGCATTTGGCGAAGAAGAGCCAACATATAATAAAGTATAGCTCGATTAGTATTGGTCTTAAAGAAAATTTAAAAAATGGTTTTGTTTCTTTTTTCAAACGGTACATTTTTTTTAAGTAAAGTTGTTTTGATAAAACGAAAACTTTTTGAGTTATTACCAAAAAACTTAATAAAAACATTGATTTTTTCGATATAAAACTAACACTTTCGATAGCGAATAAATCGAAAACTGTCAATTTTATCAAAAAAATGTATAGAACGTTTTTTGCTTAGAATGAACGTTTTTACCAAGTTTTGCGATTAAAATATAATAAAAAATTTCCACCCACGAGATGGGGTGGCAACCACCCCCATGGTAAAAGCGCCTTTTGGCATCATATAGATTTTGATCCTTGAACTATTCACTACTTTTTCTCAAATTTTCAAGCAAATCGATCCATTCTGTAAAAATTGCGAGGTTTTGTTCTATTTTAAGCTTCATTAATTGGACTATAACTCAGGTATGAGAAATCGACCCTTAGGCCCAGTTTTTCAGTGAGCGATTAAAATTTTGGTTAGCTAACGTAGTTTAAATTCTAACCAGTATAACCAGTATTTTAACCCTCATAGCGTTTTTCAGTGCTTTAAATCAAGTTAAAAAAATCTCGGTTAGCTAACCACTTTTTTTCTTCTGTTGGCAGCAGTAACTGTACGTGCGCATGTGCAATTCGAGAAATAATGATCAATTTGACAGAAAAATAAATAAAAGACTTCATAACCAAATTTAAAAAATGATTAATGCAATGCAATATCAAGTTGGGAATCTTTGTTTAGTTCATAACGTCTACCTCGGTTTCATAACAGAAGAGAATTAGAATTACTGGGACGATTTAGACTTTTCTTCCGATTTTGTTTGTCAAAGACCACGATCTTATCACTATTTGAACAGATTAACCAGGAAATAAGAAGTCGGACTCTTTGGTAAATAATTAAGTATTTTGCTGTGTAGACAAATATAAAATAATCTTTTGAAAATATTACTAGGAATCATGCATTAAATCCTGTTACAGTAAGTGTAAACATAGGTACCTGTTACAGTTATATTTAAATATATTTCCTTATAATTCCTTCCTATATAATAACGATAATAATTTATAATTTCAATAATAATAATTTCCTTATAATAATAGGGAGGTATTAGAATACTTACCGCGATGAAAGAAAATAACATAACCCAACTAATCCCTTCTGTCAGGCAGGTACTCAAAAAAATAAACATGATGCATTCACTGCACCAATGCGCAAGCGTAACCGCAAAATTCGGAGTTAAACCATCTAACGAGGATCGGTTAAAATCGTGGTTAACTTAAACGAGTTTAAGCTCTAACCTAGTACTGAAAAACTGATTAACCATGAATATTTCGGTGACCAAAAAAATAAATAGGTTAACCAGCACTGAAAAACCGGCCCTATGTCTGATTGATCTACCGTACTGCGGGTGCGTATAGTTTTTATTTGAAATTAATCTACAAAATACAAACCCCTTTTTCCATTTCAAAAATAAAAAGAATTATCGTTCAACACTTTCTTACAATTTTCTAAAAAATTTCAGACCATCTCCGAGACCGCATACATCAGCCATCGACAGGTTAGCAACGATGTCTCCCGCTGCAAGGAAACTAGCAACATCGCGGCTTAAACTTGGAGTCAGTTCAGACTTAAGGTCTGTATATTCACCTAGTCCAATGGCGAAATGTCGGAAGACTCCAACCCCATCGCCAAGAAGAGCATCTACTCCATTGGTTAACATAAAAAATAAAAAGGCTGCAGAAGTTTCTACCGACGATTTGTTGAAAATTGAAGTTCCCAAGAGGATTCTTAAAAGGAAAACGGCAGCAGACTTTTTTTGAAGATATAAATGAGTTTTATTTATTTATTGTACAGATAAGATAATAAAGTATTTTTTAATTTGATGACTCTTCTTCTTCAGGTGCTGGCAATCATCATAGCTATTTTAAGTTTTGAGGCAGTAGCTCTAAATAGTTGTTTTGAGCTGCATCCAAACCATTCTCTCAGGTTATTCAGCCATGAAATTCGTCTTCTTCCGACGCTTCTTCTGCCATCTATCTTTCCTTACATTATGAGTCGCAGGATGCCATACTTCTCGCCCCGCGTTACATGTCCGAGATGCTGTAGTTTTCTTTCTTTAAGTGAAAGTTCAACTTCCTTCTCTTTACCTATTCTTCTCAGTACTTAAGTCAGGCGTTAAGTCGTGTCATTGTCTCTACATTGTCTCACGTCCATGATTCCACTCCGTAGTATAGTAATAGTACACTGTATGCGTAACATTTTGTTAGGCGTACTTTAAGAGCTAATGTTAAATCTTTGCTACATAGGACCTTTTTCATTTTCATAAAATTAGAACGTGCTTTTTCGATTTCTGCAGTGTAGTCATTATTTTCTGTTATAAGTGTTCCTAGGTAAGTGTACTTTTTTACTCTTTTGATCTGCTGGCCCTCTACTATCAATATTTCGTTATTATTATGGTTGTTTTTACTAATTTTCATAAACTTCGTCTTTTTGATATTGAGAGAGAGTATGTACTCCCTACTACACCTTACTATTTTACTCATGAGCCTTTGCAGGTCTTGTAAACTATCGGCTATTATTACTGTATCATCTGCATATCTGATGTTAACTAAGACTCCATTTACTCTTATGCCGACTGTTTCATCTTCCAGAGTTTCTCGCATTACCTCTTCAGAAAAAACGTTAATTAATAGAGGTGATAGTATGCAGCCTTGCCTGACTCCTCTCTTTATGTCCATTTCTTCAGATGTTTCTTTTTCAATTCTTACTATTGCTCGCTGATTGTAATAGAGGTGTGTTATTAGTCGTAAATCTCTTTCATCTAGGTTTTTAGTTTTCAGAATTTTCATGAGTCGATCATGTTTTACTTTATCAAACGCTTTATTGTAGTCTATAAAACAGACGTAAAGAGTACAGTTAACATCCAAACATCTCTGTGTCAGCGTCAGCACGTTGAAGGAGAATAATGCCTCTCTGGTATGTACCCATACTATTGCGGAACCCATGAGTGTCACTAATATCCAGCTCCAGTTTACAGTGTATTCTAGCGTGGATAATTTTCAGCAGAATTTTCAAGGTATGTGACATTAAGCTTATATGGTTCGGTAGTCACTGCATTCTTTGGCAAACACACAAATGCTGATGTCAACATTTCTTTAGGGATGATTCCCGTACTATAGATAGCGTTGAACAGTTCTACTATTATGTCCAGGTTTTTCTCGTTGACCAACTTTATCAGCTCGCTAGGTAATTCATCTGGACCAGCTGATTTATTAGTTTTCATGGAGTCTATTGCCTGACTAACCTCTAATTTGGTTATCTCTGGGGGCCCACATCTCCTTTTTGGCTATCTACGGATGTACTAGCTTCTATCTGGTCATGAAATAGTTCCTCGATGTACTATTTCCATCGTCGTAGTTTTCGTTCTGTCTGCATTATATTTCCATTTTTGTCGAGCAATATATTTGAGGTTCTTCTATTTCCTATTCCGGCTAGTTCTTTGACTTTTTTATGTAGGTTGAAGTTGTCATATCTGATTTGATGACTCATTTTATTTTAATTGATACAGGATATAAATATCACAAAAGATGATACCGGATATGCAACCGGTATTCAGAAATCCAACCCACGGCAACAGCTATTTAAATTACACTCAGATCACAACATAACATCAAAAAAGAAATTATCAAATGAGGCGCTCAGAGCAACAGTGGCCTAACCCCAAAAACGGAGTTTTGAGATAAATGCAATATTTGCATTCGTATTTCCATTTAGCCAAATATAGAGGTAGGTTTTGTAAAACCTTGTTAATCCAAAGATTTAATGTTACTGCTCTTATTGATATATTAAGTTGGATTTATAGTTTGACGTAGCGTAGACGTACACGCAACGGAGACGCACTGGAAAAGATCAACAGCGAATTTTGTGTACAACAGCGTGTTTATAAATGAACGCAAGCGCCTGACGGAACGTAAGAGAAACGTAACTGAACGGAAGAGATGACCAACTTTCATCTTTTACAGTGCGTTTCTTCCGTCGGGCCAATCATGAGGCAGAATTTTGTTCTGTCACTCAAAGTGGACCCGCCCCCTCACCCTTTTGTAAAAAGTGGTTTGTCAACATATTCGAATTTTGATAATTATTTGTTAAATAGAATGGGTGTTAAGTTAAAGATAAATATAAGTTGTTTATTAGCCTGTTAATTCGGGGTTATCTTTTATATCCACACACATACGATAATAATTAAATCCAATGAACATTTTAAAGACCAGGAAATGAAACAACATAGTTGGAAATTCCACGGCAGCAAGGAGCATACCTTCGTTTATTGCCTAATCCATTGTAGCACGCAAAACAGATAAATATTTTATAAATAATAGTATAAATAAATAAACACAAAGTTTGTTTACGGTTCGTATAATTTATAGGCTGTGTGTTATTGAATTAAGTCATTGTTTCTACTCATGCGCAAGCGCAAAAATTCCGCTACGTTGAATTATAAATTGACATATTATTTTCTTACGTCTCCAGTCCGTTTCTTACGTCTCCGTTACGTCTACGCTACGTCAAACTATAAATCCAACTTCAATCTAAAAATGCTTAATTTGTGGCTTAAACCACTGTTGCTCTGAGCGCCTCAAATCATATGCCAAATTGTATATGGCGTCATAGCTGAAAACAACTGCTCTAATGAAAATGCAGTTTAGGAAGAAAAAACCTGCTAACAGAGGTTTAAATAAAAAAATTATAACATATTGTCGTTAGGAATTTCGCAAAATTGAAGAAAAGAAACAACAAAACACAATAAACGATCCAGAAACGCTCACAAGAAGGAATTTAAAAGATGGCAATACATTATGTAAAGAGCTTATCTTAAAAAGGATAGGAAATAAGTACCTACTTTGGTGGTCTGTTCCAGACCACCAAAGCGAGAGCAATACTTTGTTTGTGCGTCGATCCATCCATTTATGTACATATTCGCGAGGAAAAAACAGCGTTGGATGTGTGGACAGCACTAAAAAAACTGTATGGTGAGGAAACTTTTACGCGAAAGATTGATTTACTTAGGACTCTCATAAATATACGACTTAATAATTGTGATAGTATGGAACAGTATATAGGGCAGATGATTGAAACAGCGCAGAAATGAACTCGGAGTGGATTCGAAATTACGAATGAATTGGTCGGTTCGTTGTTACTCGCGGGATTTCCGAATAGATTCACTGCAATGACAATGGCTTTGGAACACAGCGGCATTAAAATAACAGCAGATTCAATAAAGTCCAAGTTAATCGATATGCAGAAAGATTGTAACGGTAGGAACGCACATAGTGAAAAATCTACTGGTAGTGCTTTTGTAAGTCAAAGTCAAGGCAAGTTCCGAAAACATCCCAAAGAGGGCGGTGGTAGTTCCAAAAACAATGACAGAAATGACAATCATAACAAAAACAAAGAACATGTGATTTGCTATGAATGTCAACAGGTCGGTCATTACAAAAACAAGTGCTTAATTTCGAAACGGGAGTTTGAAAATTTTCGAAAACAGCAGAGAAAACCGGAAGATAAAAGTGACTTTAGTGCGGTCTTTTTAAATGCTAAATTTAATAATAGTGATTGGTACATTGACTCTGGAGCAAGTGTGCATCTAACGTCAAGAAATGACTGGATAAAGAATGCATCCCAGGATATGGAGCTCAAAGAAATTTTAGTAGCCAACAATGAAAAGATGTCTGTGTTGTGTACCGAAGAAGTAGAGTTAACTACAGTAAGTAGCAACAAAAACTTTGACATTGTAGTTAAAAACGTTCATTGTGTACCAAATATTACAACCAATTTACTGTCAGTTAGCCAGTTGATTTTAAATGGTAACAAGGTTGTTTTTAACCAAAAAGGTTGTGAGATTTTTAATAGTAAAGGTACAATAAGTGTTGCTACAGCTGATTTAATAAATCAAGTTTATAGACTTAATTTTGTCAAGTCTCAGCCAGTGGCGTTCTCTATGTATGCTCAAGATGGTTGTGATTTGTGGCATAAGCGTTTCGGTCATATCAACTTTAGAGACTTGGGTATAATGAGGGACGGAACAGTTGCAGGCTTGGACTATAAAGGGCGGACAAGTTTGCATAATCTGTGTCAGGTGTGCTGTGAGGGAAAGCAGACTCGGTTGAAGTTGTGAATGGTGATTTGTGTGGTCCCATGGAGGTGATGTCCATCGGAGGATCCAGATATTTTTTGGTTCTTGAAGATGACCTAAGTAAGATGATTTTTGTTTATTTTTTTAAACACAAAACTGAAGCTCTAGATAGGTTTAAGGAATTTAAATTGCTAGTTGAGAACCAAAAAGGGCACAAAATCAAATGTTTTAGGTCTGACAACGGAGGAGAATTTTGTAATGCTGACTTTGAATTTTTTTAAGTAAGAATGGTATAACACATCAAAGAACAAATCGTTACACCCCAGAGCAGAATGGTACTTCGGAGAGAATGAACCGTAAGCTGGTGGAGAAGACGATGAGTGCTTGTTGTTCGATGCAGATTTTCCTAAACAGTTTTGGGCTGAAGCCATCAATACGGCTGCTTACTTAAGAAATAGGTCTGTGGTCAGAGGTCTTACGGGTAGAACACCATATGAACTATTCTATAATAAAAAGCTAGATGTGAGTCATGTTCGAATCTTTGGTAGTGAGACAATGGTGCACGTACCCAAAGAAAAAAGACAGAAGTTTGACAAAAAGGTAAAGAATATGTTCTTGGTTGGTTATGGTCAAAATGTGAAGGGCTATAGGCTCTATGATCCCATTAAGAAGAGTGTAATTACCAGTAGAGATGTGGTCATTAATGAAAAACCAAAGCTGCTTAAAAACTTTGATTTTTTAGAATCACCAAGCAATGAGATTGCGTTGACAGAGGTATTACCTCAAGTAGGGGATCCAGACCAAGGTAAATTTCCAGATAGACTCTGAGATGAGGAAGAAAACCATAATATTTTGGATGATGACCTCAGAGATGACTCAAATGACCCAGAGTATGTTCCAGATAAAGTGATCACACCAGAAACACCAAGTATCTCAAGACGATACGATAGAACGAAGAAGCCCGCAAGGTCTTCAAGGACTATGTTACATTTGAATGTTATACACAGTAAGAAGTAGATGTAGAAGATATTCCATCCAGTGTGTCAGTAGCTCTATCCAGACCAGATTCGAACAGATGGAAGAGGGCCATGGATAAAGAGATGCAGTCTTTTGCAGAAAGTGATACATGTGAGTTGGTCGATACTCCAAAAAGTGGAACTTTAGTTGAGTGTAAGTGGGTTTTTAAAACCAAAGTTGATTGTGATGATCGGGTGTGTTATCGGGCTCGCTTAGTGGCTAACGGGTACACTCAACGTGAAGGTGTGGATTATGAGGAGACGTTTTCTCCTGTAATAAGGTATTCAAGTTAACGATTGTTATTAGCCTTATTTGTAAAGTTAGATTTAGATGTTATTCACTTGGATGTGAAGACAGCTTTTTTAAATGGTGACTTGCAAGAAACAGTATTCATGCGTCAACCAGAAGGTTATATTTTTAAGGGCAATGAAAATAAAGTTTGTCATTTAAAAAAGGCCATTTATGGATTAAAGCAGTCTTCTCGAGCCTGGTATCAAAAAGTGAATGAAATTTTTGATTGGCCTAGCATTTAATAAATCAGATTATGAATCATGTGTCTGTATTAAGAAAATTGATAAGAGTTTAGTTGTAGTGGCTCTATATGTGGATGATTTTATTATTTTTAGTAATAATAGGGCCCAAACTGATTTATTAAAGGCAGAATTATGTTCAAAATTTAAAATTAAAGACTTAGACTTACGTCAGTTAAAAGTGTGTCTTGGTATGAAAATTCATAGGGATAAAGATACTATTAGATTAGACCAGAGTGCTTATATTGCAAACTTATTAAGAAAGTTTAATATGGACCAGTGCAATGTTGTGAACTCACCGATAGATAGTTTTGATTTTGGAGAAAGTAGTTGCAAAGAAAAAATTGAAAATCCTTTATATCAAAAGTTAATTGGTAGATTAAGTTTTTAACAGTTTTGACAAGGCCAGACATTGCATATAGTGTAAGTTTTCTATGTCAATTTAATAAAAGTCATAATAAGTATCATTGGAAATGTGCTAAAAAGATATTGAGGTACTTATAAAGGGGACTAAAGATATTTGTTTGACATATAAAAGGGATGATTTAGATTTAGAACAGGGTTTGTTGATGCTGATTGGGCCTCAAATAAGTTAGATAGAATATCTTACACAGGTTTTGCTTTTAAACTTTCGGGTGCTGCAATTTCTTGGAAGAGTGTTAAACAGAAGTCATTGGCTCTTCCTAGCACTGAAGCAGAGTATGTAGCTTTAGGGGAGGCTACTAAGGAAGCCATTTTATTTGAGAAAATTGTCGGAAATTCAGGGAACACTGCGGAATCAGTTGTTTTGTATAATGACAATCAAGGGGCTCAGAAGTTATGTATGAATCCAGTATTCCATGAAAAAACAAAACATATTGACAGCCGTCACCATTTTATCAGAGAGGCTGTTCAAAATAATGTTGTTGAATTAAAGTATTTATGTACTGATGAAATGTTGGCTGACATCCTTACTAAAGGGTTAAAGAATGTTAAAAATTCTAAACTTAGGCTAGGTTTAGGTTTGAAGGTTTAGATTTTTTGATAAGTGGGGGTGTTGAGATGTATCAAAAAATAAGTACCTATTTTAATACATGTAGCGCCATCGGTTGATAACCAATGTAAACATATTGTATTTGTATTGTAAGTTGCCTGTGTGACATATTGAAATAAAATAGTTGTTAATATTGAACAGAACATGGCGTTTTGTCATTTCCAAGTACCCCAGAGAATCCTTCCTTCCACATTAATTTCAAGACATATCTGTCTGTCCGTCCGGAAACACAACTCCTCCGATATTAGGACAGATAGAATAACAAATGAGGTATTAAATGAAATCTTATACCCCAAAAGATGGTATTAAAGGTGAGAAATCTGACCTCGGACTTTCGGTTCCAGAGTTGCAACCGGAAGTACTGTTCTAAATTCGCCGAAATAGTACAAGCGATATATTATTCGACGCGCCTTATCAAGGCAAAAACAAATAAATATATACTTCCGGTTTCAGGTCTGTGTGTCCGTCCACACATACAACTCCTTCGTTATTAGAACAGATAGAATGACAACTGCGGTATCGAATGATAGCGAATTCAAAAATTGTATTAAAATTGAGAAACTTGACATCGGACTTCCTGTTCCAGAGTTGCAACCGGAGGTACTGTTTTAAAATCGCCGCATTAGTACAAACGATGTATTATTCGACACGCCTTAGGGTAAGCACAGAACAAATAAGTCGCGGTGGAGCTGTATGTGTCGATCGCGGTCGATGTCGACATCCATGTAAAACAAACACATTGTAATGAATGTAAGCGAACAGAGCAGGTAAGTCGCGATGGAGGTTTAGCGCGATGCCATCCAGGAGGTTTACATTGATGCTTTTGAAAATAAAATGAGTTTGTTTTACATGGATATATACTGCGCGGCCTACAAGAATGATCTGAGATGATACTTTTTATATAATCCCTTTTTTGTATTCAGTTTATGTTTGAATTTCTAAAGTAATTAAATTCAGTAAATTTTTGCAACATGAAGGAGAATCTTATTATTTACAGCCAATTGATAGTGGTTCTAACTCGACTGACAGCGCAGGTGACCTCCTTGCTATGTGCTGTCGACATCAACCGCGAATTAACTAGTAGCATCTACCGCGACCTACACCTCCACCGCGACTTACTTGTTATGTGCTTACCCTTAGAAAGACGAGAGCAATATATAGGTACTTCCAGTTTCATGCCTGTCTGTCCGTTCATCTGTCTGTCCGTGAACACAACTGCTCCGTTATTAGAACATATTATAGAATGACAAATGAGGTGCCTATTTATAGCTAATAACTCAAATATGATAATAAAGCTGAAAAATTTTATCTCGGACTTTCCGTTTTAGAGTTGCAACCGGAAGTATTATTTTGAAGAAGTTATGTCTGGAAGTTGGGCAAAAATTATTCAAAATTAGTCAAATTGTTTATCAATCGACACAAAGTTACACGAAGAGCCAAATATCGACTTCCGGTTCAACTTCCAGTCACGTTGGGTAAAAACCTTTGACTTACGAAGTCCGATTGCTTGTTTTAGTTTTTGTTTTTATAGAAATATATAGGTAGATACCATACAATGACGTATACGTATAATACACGTATCGTATGAGGTATACTCCCGTACTTAGCACAAAGGGGGTATCTAACATTTTTGGGTATATCGAGATTTTGATGTCTACTAAATTCTTGGATCTTCCTCTATACGTTTATAAAGCTCTTTAGCCGTAAATATGAATAGTTTATTTATAAATCACATATTTTGTTTGACGTATCTACAGTTTTAACCTATTTTGCTAAGCATAATTGGGTGTAACCGACATATACTAAGATATAAAAGTAGTATCTTCACAGATACGGCTGTTTACCTTTAGTTTTTGTTAGATACTCGTATATTGCCTTAGTACTTAATATACTTAGTACTAACTATTTACCACCTTTTGCCAGTTTGCCTCTAGTATGTTGGTAGGAACTACAAATTGTAAATAGATGTTACGTGTTTTTTGTTCCAATTTTTGTTCTTGTGTAGTGTCAAATACATTCAAGACAACAAACACATTGAGATCTATTGTATCTAAAAAAACTAAACCTAACAATGAACAAGAAAGAACAAAGAATTGTATTTATAAAATACCTTGTGAATGCGAACAATTTTACTTAGGTGAAACATCAAGACCATTAAACGTTAGAATAAGTGAATATCAGTCTTATATTAAAAATAGAGAATTGATAGATCTCAAATATGTCAACACGCATGGGACAGTGAACATAGAGTTCAGTGGAAAGATTTAAGTATAGTCCTGAAAGAAACAGATAGTAAAAAGAGAAAAATCAAAGAAGCAGCTCTAATTATGCTAAATGAAACCAACTGTGTCGCAAATTCCTCGATAGAATGCAGTAGGATGAGGTTACCTATACTAAAAGAGGAAGTCAATAGAAAGAAAATACCACGATTATAATTCAAAATCATATCGAGGATTGTACATATTTTATATTTTAGTACTATTTATATATCTATGTATTAATAATAATATTTATAATTTAAACTAACATACATATAAAATTAAAATTTTGGTGTTAGTTTTGAGAGTAAACTGAAATTAAGACTAAATACTTACAATTTCGGGATAGTATCATGGGGTTTTTTCCCGGTTTTCCTCGTGATCTACTATGTAATCACTAACGTGAGAATTTTACTGTCACCATTGCCTGTGATTGTCTTTTTAAAGACAATTCGCAAGCTATGACTTTTTTGTGACGAATATTCGTAAGTTAAAGTTGATTTCATGTAATCGAATGAACTATCTTTCAATATAGTCGTCTCAGGAATGCAACTCATAAATGTTGGCAATATCATTTTAAAGTCTTATACTTTAAAATGTATACTACTTAATATTATATATTATAAAATATGTCTGAATTACCGATATGAATGAGTCAGACTAAATTAAATTAGTAAAAGAATTTTTTTACTAAGCAACAACATTTTTGTTTAATTTAGTAACATTTTGTATTTTGAAAACGACATCCGATGTGGACTTCGAAACGTCAATAAAATAATTTTTCAGTTAAATTGCGGCTTAGTTCCCATTTAGAATAATAAATTACATAAATGCCACACAGAAATAGCTTCAGCTTCAGAACAATATTGGGAATACATAAACAAAATTTAAAAAAATCATCGGAACTTTGAACTGATCAAATTTAAATGTCTATTATTAAATAGATTACTAAGCATTAATGGTCGTATAGGTGTCTTTTACTTGAACATTTCCGCATAACTACTTTAAATACCTTTTATTAATCATTGGAAGTTTCAGTTAATAAACTTATATCCTAGTAATCTCTAAATTATATAATTTTATCATTGGTAGTATCCAGTGTAAATACTAAAAGTAAGCTTTATTAGTGGTATCTGCTTTTACTTAAGAACTTTAAACGTATCTAACTACGCAGATACCACTTATTTGGCGTAGTACATTGCAGTTACAACTAAAACATCTTAGCATTGTTAGTATGTTTCGTTGTAAATTTGGCAGTGTCTGGTATAATTAATGTAAAATAATAAATTTTACTATTAAAACCATACATTCAGCCAAAGAAAAAAATAAGAGACTCAATAAAAAAGGTTTGAAGGTTTTACCTAAAAAAACCAAAATAAATGAGGTTTGAACTTAAGTCGTTTTCTCAATTTGAGGTCTAATGTAGATACCCCCTTTGCGCTTAGTATGGCAGTATTTATAATCCTCTTTGTACTTCATTGGGTAGATAAAATTTTCAATATTCGCGCCAAAATGCTGTTTACCCTTCTTTATACGGAATATTTGCAATGGATGAATAAGTCTTAAACTCATGGTAAATGAGTGTTGTTACTATTATTTTAAGCCGTCTTTCTGTTTGTGTCGCATATATTATAAGCCTTTATAACCCTATTTTGCTATAGATATCTATAATTTTAACTTCCATTAACCGCTAGTCTGAGTTACGGAACATAAAACGGTTTATGCTTATCTTGCTCTTCAAAAGAAAAGCATTTGAATGAATGTAATTAAAAACGACATCATAAAACGGCATGGACCATATCTTTTTAGAAATATGATATTAAACGCTTTATTAAAAATTCAAAGGATAATATATGTTTTTGTTAGGTCTGGTCTAGACAATTTCATGTTGCACTATTTATAGATATTTTATGCTAGGTCAGGTCTACTTTCGCATTGTATGAAACGTTTATTGATATTTATTTTATAGGTGTATACAATTCCTTTTGTTTATTGATATTTATTTTATAGGTATTTTGTTTATAAAGAGTTAGTTATGTTGGTAGATTGCCGTCTAAAGTCTTACACCAAAATGGTCTTACAATTTTTTCGTAGGATGCATAGTTTTCGAGATAAACGCGGTTGAACTTTCAAAAAATCGAAAAAGTGCAATTTTTGAACCCGAATATCTGAATAACTTTTGATTAAAAAATAAAATAGTAATTCTGCTTACTGCATTTGAAAGTTCAAGTCAAATTCTATCGGTTTCACATTGCTAAAAATTAATTTTTTATTTGTTAAACAAAGCCATAAACACATAGTGTTTCCCGTGCCCATTGCATGCGTTTTAATGTACGTAATCTACGTATAAATTGTCTGTATGCGCGCCTACTCGTTGGATTTCAAATGAGAAATGCATTGAAAACATCATTCGATCCCTATGTGTTTATAGCTTTGTTTACCAATAAAAAAATTAATTTTTAGCAATGAAAATAATCAAAACCGATAGAATTTGACTGGAACTTTCAAATGCGGTAGGCAGAATTGCTATTTTATTTTTCAATCAAAAGTTATTCGGGTTCAAAAATTGCAATTTTTTTATTTTTTGAAAGTTCAACCGCGTTTATGACGAAAACTATGCATCCTACGAAAAAAGTTGTAAATATTAGAAATAGCAGATTATAAAAGGTACAAATAAACGTAAGCAAACTATTTATTTTATAACCGAACCGTATTATAATAATATACAAACAGAGAAATTAAGATGTGTCTTATACAACGTATACTTCTAGACTAAAAAATCAAACTCAAAACTCTACTAACATCGATTCCACATTCATAATGTAACTCGACACTTTTTCGCAATTTTATGTAAGTGTTCAGGTCGCGTCATATTATAATGCACGTCGCGTTTTCGGCACGTAGCGTTTGCAGACCGTCAATCGGACTGCCCATTCACATTATCATACATAGAACGTTTACGTTGGTTTCAGTTTGGTGTGGTGCAGATGTGTTTATTGTCACAACACATCGATCATCCGGAAGAAGAGGGTTACATCTCAAAAAAGAATATTTTTCAGGAGAGCCAGTTTAAGTTTTATTTGAAATGAAAATATTTATATTATTTAAATTACAGACTGTCAAGTTACTATTTTCATTTTGTAGTTAAGATTATATAAGTACTTTAAGATGATGTATATACACATTTCCAGAAAATAAAAGCTAGGGAGAGTTTGAAAGATGTAACTGTCTTTCCCATAAAACAACTGTCCTTTTTTTATAATTTGTGGTTGCATCGTAGACAAATTATGGAACCGTCTGACATTAAACCATAAAAGCAAAAAAACATAGTTTGAGATCAACGAAATATTTATTTTAGTATTATAACACATAATCTACTTACAACTATTCGTACAAATAAACAGAATAACGCTCGAAACAAAAGGATTTTTTCATTAACATAAAAATAGTTCACAGGTTTTTGTAAAAATTAGTATAATAAAGGGGTACGCAATTTTTCTTTTCAATTAACGATAACAATCCCTTTTTTTTGCATCGGTTATACCAGGTTTTACAGAAAATGCTTTCTTGAGTTCGATTTTATTAACATCAATTTTTCTCCTTGAATTTATAATCTGTACCTCATTGTAATCGGATTGTTCAAAGGAGGTTTTATAAAAAAAAATGCCAGGGTGATTTTTTTCCAACTTATACATTCTGATATTATTCAGCTTTACATTATTAGGTAGGTTGACAAATAGATCCGCTGTTAAAGCTTTAAGATCGTAAATATCAGTGTGACATAATTCCTTTAGTTTATACGCTGTACCTTTCTTTTTTGAATTCCTAATTATGCACGCATATTGATCTGAGGAAAATATAGGACTTGATTTTCTAAACTTTTGAATCTCCTTCTCTATTAGAGCATGCATACTATCCCCTTCATTTTGTGAGTGGCCAGGTATAAAAAATTTGTGCGTTATAGAGTTAATGTTCAAGTGAGAGATTGCGTAGATAAACATAGCTATTATGAACCTGTTTTTATTTTGCCCAACACAATTATCGGAATAAAATATAATGTCAAGTTCATCCTTATTGTGTTGGGCTAAATCTTGAAGATAGTTTAAAATGGATGTACCAATTTCATTGGCACCTCTATTAGCCTCCCCTTCATGCCACATAAAACATGAGCCTTCGTGGCATTTTATATCGTATAAAGTAAAGTTTAATACGTTAAGTTTGGACACGTAGTAAAAACTCGAAGCGTCTCCGATTGGACACGGCAACACTGCCTGCAAATCAAATACCACTACTTTAGTTTTGTCATCACTGTCCTTATCTTTTTCCTTTTCTTTCCTACTTAAATCCTTCTCTTTTATATGTTTGTTATATTTTTCTTCCATATCCTGTTTGTGCTCATCATTACAATTTCTATATTGTACACAGTCTTCACACTGATCTTTTTTGGGTAAATGTAAAGCCAAATTAAATTCTTCATTAAATATTTTACTATACATGACATAGTTAGCACAGGGAAGGTTTTGCTCATTACATTGTTTGGTATAATCTCTGTGCAAGTCAGCAATCGTTTTACTTCCATCGATAAATTCCTTACTGGTGTTGGCCCTACAGTAATGGCTTTCAATGTGTGGGATACTGTTGATGTGATTCCTTACATTATTTTTTACATTTTCACTAATTCTATAGTGATTCCCATGTCTTCCTCTTTTGTCCTTTTCCAATACCCTGCCGCTGTCACATAAATTCAGCTTTCTCAAAACTGTACTAATGACTTTATGGTTAATTGCTAAGGTAGCCATGAAAAAAAGTTTGCAAACACGAATTGATTTATCATTAATCAAAAAAAAGTAGGCGTTATTCGGTTTTCTCGGATTCTGTGCATTCGTGTATTTATAACGCGGTGTTACAGTTTTCGTATTGGATAATATAAATTCCCTTTGCTTTTCAATATCTTGCATATTCCAATAGTCGTTAAAAATTTTTTCTCGCTGACCCGGCAATATTTTTTCCGAACATTTTAACTTGCATTTTAAGCCACAAGGTGGCAAGATGGATCTCTTTTCCTTAGTTACCTTGCTTTTTACGGTTTTGCCATCTTCCGATTTAATTACACGCGTATAAGTATACTCTTGGCCACTATTTCGCAGCTTTTTGTTTTCTACTTTTTTCCACGTATCCGGGTTTGTAATTCTCTTTCTAGTTGGTTTAATGTTTTCAGATTGGCGATTTTCTACTTTTCTTTTTTTAGATTTAGGTAACTCTAGCTTGTCTTCTTCATGTTCCGAAGAGCTACTATCAAGTGACGAATCAAAATTAGGATCTTTAACGCTATCATCTTCAGAAAAAGGATCATTTCTAGAAACTTCGGACGAACGGGATCTGGAATCAAGGCATGCAGATGACTCAGAATCTGACGATGAATCCGATGACGAATCTGATGATAATTTTGACGATGATAGGGTATTTTTATCTTGCAAATCTAAAAAGAAAAATATAAAGTATGGATATATAAACATATTATTTAGATTATACTAACAGTCTACAGTAGTCACTATTTGCTTAGTCCCAGCAATGGTGTAAATATTTTCTAAATATAAAGTAGGCGAAATTTTTAAAATCTACTTTGACTTACCGTTAAGAGTAGTATCCAGTAGGATATTTTTGGAACTATTCAATTCTATAGGAATAGTAACTGGCGGAAGATGTTCTCTTTGAATATTTGCATCTGTAATACAAAGCAATATTGAAATATTAATTAACCTTGGATTGACTCTGATTAACTTACCATGATTTTCCTTCAAGTACAAAGAAGAGGTTTCGCTTTCTGAAATTGAACTTTCAATTTGATTTGGTAATAAATTGGTAGTACTACTTTCTGGCTCAGCGGTGGTTACTAGTAAAAAAATACAAGTAAGAATTAATATAAATTATTTAAAAATTCACTTTTTTACCTAGATTATTTTGGTCAGCTACGTGGCGCCACTTATCCGACGAAGGATCCTTTACCAGACTCATAATTAGGTGAATACGATTCATTTTTGCACCCTAAAAATAAATCTACCTTAATAATGTTTCTATTAACGTGTAAAAATTTATAGTTCCACTTTTTTACCAGCGAATACTACATAAGTTGCAATAAATAAGTAAAACTAATTAAGCTTACTGCCGCAATTTTTAAGAATAGGTACAATTTTATTTGTATAAGTAAATTACTTATTTAAATAAACTAGCATTTTTCATAACTATATTTTGGTCAATAGGGTTACATCTCAAAATATAATTAAAATAAAAAAAAAATAAATGATAATGCTTACAATTAGTGTATTTAAGAAAGTTACATTTAAAGATGTAACCCTCTTGAAGCGAAATGTAATTCGATGTTTTGTTCCATATCGAATTGTCACCTTAATCCTTAGATAAAACTTATAAAATTTCTACTTACTCTTATTAAAAATGGTTACAACACAAAATGCACCTCTTTTTAATTTTCAGCGTACACAGGTTCTCGTTATAGCACAAAATGTAACCTTCTTGATGAACAAACTTGAAGCACACACTCTCAAAGTCAGTAACAAATTAAAATGGAACCTTGTTCTTGCGAATCCTAGCGCCATCTATCTAAATTCCGTATAGTTACAACTTCCATCTCGTGGCGTTTACGTGCAAACTCACTTGTACCCTTATTTCCCTTGAAACTACAGTACATTTTAGGTACATTGAGATAAAAAAACAAAAATTGACATTTTTCGAGATGTAACCCTCTTCTTCCGGATGATCGAGTCATGTTTACATGACAAATTGCCTCGAAAACTACTTTTTAAATTAGACCGGGCAGTATCGTCGCCCCGGCTAGCGAAATTATTCCGATTCGATATTTTTAAACAAACTTACTCAAAAAGAAGTCCTTATAACATATCCACAGGGTACCGGGCGCTACCGTGGTCGAAAAATTGTTTAAACATTTTTTTTTAAACAAATTCACAAAAATATTTTTTTAATTTCGAGCAATATTTTTTTAGATAAACTGTGTCATTCTGGGCAAAAAAGGTCTCTTGTCATTTTTCTCTAAAATCGATTGTTGTCGAGTTACATGCGATTAAAAATTTGAAAAATGCGAAAAGGCCATTTTCAAGGCTTAATAACTCGATTAAAAGTATTATTATGAATTTCAATAAGTGACCAAATCAAGTTTCAAACCCCTTCTTCAAGGTCCCAAAGAGATTTTTGTCATTATTTTACTACAAAGCTGTTATTTTTAGTTATTAACAATTAGCGCTATAGTCCAACTGTATCGTCGCCCCGTTAGCGAAACTATTTCGATTAAATGCTTTTGCACAAACTTACTCAAAAAGAGTCCTTATAACAAACACATCCACAGGGTGCCGGGCGATTCAGTTGTCAAAAAATTGTTTTAACAATTCTTATTAAACAAATTCACAAAAATAATTTTTTCATTACGAACGATTTTTTTTTAGATAATTTGGGTTATTCTTAGCAAAAAACATATCTTGCAAGAATGCGGAAATGGCCATATAACTCGACAACAATCAATTTTAGAGAAAAATCACAAGAGACCTTTTTTGCCCAGAATAACTCAAATTATTATTAATTTGGGTTTAATTAAATTATTAATAAAAAATTATTTTTGTGAATTTGTTTAACAAAAATTGTTTAAACAATTTTTAGACCACGGCACCGCCCGGAACCCTGTTGATGTGTTATAAGGACCTCTTTTTGAGTAAGTTTGTGCAAAAAAATCTAATTTCGCTAACGGGGGCGACGATACATTTGGACTATAGCGGTAATTGTTAATAGTTAAAAATAACAGCTTTGTAATAAAATAATGACAAAAATCTCTTCAGGACCTTGAAGAAGTTGTTTGAAACTTGATTTGGTCACTTATTGAAATTCATAATAATAATTTTTAATCGAGTTATTAAGCCTTGATTTTTCGCAATTTTAGAGAAAAATGACAAGAAACCTTTTTTGCTCAGAATTACCCAAATTATCTAAAAAAATCATTGCTCGAATGAAAAAATATTTTTGTGAATTTGTTTAAAAAAGATTGTTTAAACAATTTTTCGACCACGGCACCGCCTGGCACCCTGTGGATATGTTATAAAAACCTTTCTTTGAGTAAATTTGTGCAAAAAATCGAATCGGAATAATTTCGCTAGCGAGGGCGACGATACTGACCGGTCTAAATACTCGGTATCAAATTCAAACAAATACCTACATAACAACAAGGGGAAAACGACCCGTATCTGTCAACATCCGAAAAATATTGCTTTCGAATGAACCGAACGCAGACGTAACGTGTCTTATACGCTACGTTACGTGTCTTATACGTACAATATGAATGGTTCAATTTAAAAACCATTAAATTATATTTTTCGCAAACGAAACGCTACGTGACGAAAACGCGACGTGCATTATAATATGAGGCGACCTAAAAGGTTCGGGGAATCTGCCAGCCCACTTAAGGTCGCGTCATATTATAATGCACGTCGCGTTTTCGGCACGTAGCGTTTGCAGACCGGCAATCGGACTGCCCATTCACATTATCATACATAGAACGTTTACGTTGGTTTCAGTTTGGTGCGGTGCAGATGTGTTTATTGTCACAACACATGTTTACATGACAAATTGCCTCGAAAACTACTTTTTAAATTAGACCGGGCAGTATCGTCGCCCCGGTTAGCGAAATTATTCCGATTCGATATTTTTAAACAAACTTACTCAAAAAGAAGTCCTTATAACATATCCACAGGGTGCCGGGCGGTACCGTGGTCGAAAAATTGTTTAAACATTTTTTAAAACAAATTCACAAAAATATTTTTTTCATTTCGAGCAATATTTTTTTAGATAAACTGGGTCATTCTGGGCAAAAAAGGTCTCTTGTCATTTTTCTCTAAAATTGATTGTTGTCGAGTTACATGTGATTAAAAATTTGAAAAATGCGAAAAGGCCATTTTCAAGGCTTAATAACTTGATTAAAAGTATTATTATGAATTTCAATAAGTGACCAAATCAAGTTTCAAACCCCTTCTTCAAGGTCCCAAAGAGATTTTTGTCATTATTTTACTACAAAGCTGTTATTTTTAGTTATTAACAATTAGCGCTATAGTCCAACTGTATCGTCGCCCCCGTTAGCGAAACTATTTCGATTAGATGTTTTTGCACAAACTTACTCATAAAAAGTTCTTATAACAAACACATCCACAGGGTGCCGGGCGGTGCCGTTGTCAAAAAATTGTTTTAACAATTCTTATTAAACAAATTCACAAAAATAATTTTTTCATTACGAACGATTTTTTTTAGATGATTTGGGTTATTCTTAGCAAAAAACATATCTTGCAAAAATGCGGAAATGGCCATATAACTCGACAACAATCAATTTTAGAGAAAAATCACAAGAGACCTTTTTTGCCCAGAATAACTCAAATTATTATTAATTTGGGTTTAATTAAATTATTAATAAAAAATTATTTTTGTGAATTTGTTTAACAAAAATTGTTTAAACAATTTTTAGACCACGGCACCGCCCGGAACCCTGTTGATGTGTTATAAGGACCTCTTTTTGAGTAAGTTTGTGCAAAAAAATCTAATTTCGCTAACGGGGGCGACGATACAGTTGGACTATAGCGGTAATTGTTAATAGTTAAAAATAACAGCTTTGTAATAAAATAATGACAAAAATCTCTTCAGGACCTTGAAGAAGTTGTTTGAAACTTGATTTGGTCACTTATTGAAATTCATAATAATAATTTTTAATCGAGTTATTAAGCCTTGATTTTTCGCAATTTTAGAGAAAAATGACAAGAAACCTTTTTTGCTCAGAATTACCCAAATTATCTAAAAAAATCATTGCTCGAATGAAAAAATATTTTTGTGAATTTGTTTAAAAAAGATTGTTTAAACAATTTTTCGACCACGGCACCGCCTGGCACCCTGTGGATATGTTATAAAAACCTTTCTTTGAGTAAATTTGTGCAAAAAATCGAATCGGAATAATTTCGCTAGCGAGGGCGACGATACTGACCGGTCTAAATACTCGGTATCAAATTCAAACAAATACCTACATAACAACAAGGGGAAAACGACCCGTATCTGTCAACATCCGAAAAATATTGCTTTCGAATGAACCGAACGCAGACGTAACGTGTCTTATACGCTACGTTACGTGTCTTATACGTACAATATGAATGGTTCAATTTAAAAACCATTAAATTATATTTTTCGCAAACGAAACGCTACGTGACGAAAACGCGACGTGCATTATAATATGAGGCGACCTAAAAGGTTCGGGGAATCTGCCAGCCCACTTAAGGTCGCGTCATATTATAATGCACGTCGCGTTTTCGGCACGTAGCGTTTGCAGACCGGCAATCGGACTGCCCATTCACATTATCATACATAGAACGTTTACGTTGGTTTCAGTTTGGTGCGGTGCAGATGTGTTTATTGTCACAATACATGTTTACATGACAAATTGCCTCGAAAACTACTTTTTAAATTAGACCGGGCAGTATCGTCGCCCCGGTTAGCGAAATTATTCCGATTCGATATTTTTAAACAAACTTACTCAAAAAGAAGTCCTTATAACATATCCACAGGGTGCCGGGCGGTACCGTGGTCGAAAAATTGTTTAAACATTTTTTAAAACAAATTCACAAAAATATTTTTTTCATTTCGAGCAATATTTTTTTAGATAAACTGGGTCATTCTGGGCAAAAAAGGTCTCTTGTCATTTTTCTCTAAAATTGATTGTTGTCGAGTTACATGTGATTAAAAATTTGAAAAATGCGAAAAGGCCATTTTCAAGGCTTAATAACTCGATTAAAAGTATTATTATGAATTTCAATAAGTGACCAAATCAAGTTTCAAACCCCTTCTTCAAGGTCCCAAAGAGATTTTTGTCATTATTTTACTACAAAGCTGTTATTTTTAGTTATTAACAATTAGCGCTATAGTCCAACTGTATCGTCGCCCCCGTTAGCGAAACTATTTCGATTAGATGTTTTTGCACAAACTTACTCATAAAGAGTCCTTATAACAAACACATCCACAGGGTGCCGGGCGGTGCCGTTGTCAAAAAATTGTTTTAACAATTCTTATTAAACAAATTCACAAAAATAATTTTTTCATTACGAACGATTTTTTTTAGATGATTTGGGTTATTCTTAGCAAAAAACATATCTTGCAAAAATGCGGAAATGGCCATATAACTCGACAACAATCAATTTTAGAGAAAAATCACAAGAGACCTTTTTTGCCCAGAATAACTCAAATTATTATTAATTTGGGTTTAATTAAATTATTAATAAAAAATTATTTTTGTGAATTTGTTTAACAAAAATTGTTTAACAATTTTTAGACCACGGCACCGCCCGGAACCCTGTTGATGTGTTATAAGGACCTCTTTTTGAGTAAGTTTGTGCAAAAAAATCTAATTTCGCTAACGGGGGCGACGATACAGTTGGACTATAGCGGTAATTGTTAATAGTTAAAAATAACAGCTTTGTAATAAAATAATGACAAAAATCTCTTCAGGACCTTGAAGAAGTTGTTTGAAACTTGATTTGGTCACTTATTGAAATTCATAATAATAATTTTTAATCGAGTTATTAAGCCTTGATTTTTCGCAATTTTAGAGAAAAATGACAAGAAACCTTTTTTGCTCAGAATTACTCAAATTATCTAAAAAAAAATATTGCTCGAATGAAAAAATATTTTTGTAAATTTGTTTAAAAAAGATTGTTTAAACAATTTTTCGACCACGGCACCGCCTGGCACCCTGTGGATATGTTATAAGAACCTCTCTTTGAGTAAATTTGTGCAAAAAATCGAATCGGAATAATTTCGCTAGCGAGGGCGACGATGCTGACCGGTCTAAATACTCGGTATCAAATTCAAAGAAATACCTACATAAACAACAAGGGGAAAACGACCCGTATCTGTCAACATCCGAAAAATATTGCTTTCGAATGAACCGAACGCAGACGTAACGTGTCTTATACGCTACGTTACGTGTCTTATACGCACAATATGAATGGTTCAATTTAAAAACCATTAAATTATATTTTTCGCAAACGAAACGCTACGTGACGAAAACGCGACGTGCATTATAATATGAGGCGACCTTTAGACTGCATGTGTCCATTTTAACCCTAATAAAAATACCATAATTTATAGTTGAATATATTCTAACAGTAAAAACATTTTGTGCTTAGAATGACCCAAAAAATACAAAAAAATGTATTGTTTTGCGAAAAATCGCTGTTGCCTATGTGATTCCTCAAGTTCTTTGTTTATAACAATCTTATCGACATCCGGATCGACTGTTACCCAAAAAATTCGTGTTCTACGGGTCAAAATACATAAAAAACTTGGGTAAGTCCATCTGAATTAAGGAGGCCGTTGTACCCCTACTGGCGACAGGACTAAATAAAAAAATTTAGCTTTGGTTCATTTGGGACAAAGTTAGCCATATGTTTTCTTTAATTCACAGCTAATTTGTTTATAATAATTAAGGAATCTCATTAATGCCATTTTAAAGAATGGGATTTGTATTTTTTCTTAAAAAATTTGCACAAACGTTGTACCTTCACAGCACCCTCTACGATTTTTCAAAAATGTAGTTCAAACGATTACTAGGGGGAACCTACAAATCCATTATGGTTCTAAAAGTTCTAAAAAATTAAATTTTGTAATTTTATGTCAACTATTTAGCTTTTGAATGGGGTGCAAAAAATCGAAAAATTCGCGATATTTGCACTAAATTGTTAATAATTAAAAAACGGACGCGAATTCTAAGCAGGAAACAGGTAGGTTTTCTTACCTACCGACTAGGCAGGAAACATGTTCTAGCTTATTACCCTGGAGTATAATTGAATCATGAAAATTGGAATGAAGGGGTTTTGAAGAGTGAACTGTTTCATGAAAATATTTTCATCTATTTGCTACTTCCGGTTATACAAGAAGTTGCTTGGAACTTCTTCTTTTTTAATGGGACACCCTGTATATTTTTACATTTTTGAATTCTCCTCGATGTTTTCTTTCTTAAAATATGAGGTGTTTTTGTGTCGATTTCCCAGGGCTTCCAAGATTAGAAAACAAGTAAAGTCTTACTTACTCCGTAGCGTAACAACCTTGCATGGGTTTTAGCCGACTCGACAACATGCCTCCACTCTTCTCTGTTTTGAGCAATATCTATCCAGTTCTCTACGACCATAGCTTTCAGGTCTCCTGCTATATTATCTCGCCACCGGAGTTGAGGGTGTCCACGTGGCCACGTGCTCTTCTTCCAGTTGGGACTTCTTCCCATAGGTAGGGGAGAGTTGGATAAAACGGGATAGTCAGATAAAACGGGATACCTAGCCTAGAGACCCAACTAGTGCTGCTATCAATAGTATCAATCGGACAACCACGAAAACTTGTTTTCTGTCGTCATTTTAACATTCTCAGTTCGTTTTACCTGGATGCCACTATTTGATGAAAAGTTGTTGTGTTTAGAATTTTGACTCTATTTTTTTGGTACTTTGTACTTTTAAGTGCGTTGTTTTCTACATTATATTGCCTACTTATCTAAACATATAATTCCGGTGACTATTACATTTAATTAAGCACTCATTAACGAATATTCTCATGTATAGTCTATCTAATTTTACTTTTACGTTTAGGCAGGAGCCATTTTTGTTTTGAAAAATGTCTGAGTTGGACAAAACGGGACACTTATAAGTTGGATAAAATGGGATACAGTTTTTTATGTCCCGTTTTATCCACCTATTTATTTGTTGGCCTATTAATTTTCTAAATAGCGATAAAGCGTGTTCTCATACTGCAGAAAAGAACACATATTTTTATGTGACTTTTGTTCTGATATACGTACCTAGTCCTAAATAAAAGGTCTTATTTCCCATTTTACAATAAAACATAAAAAAGGCCTATTTTTAATTTCTGACTACTGAAGATATTGTTTTCTCAAAGGTAAATTTTGCTTTGCAGTCTTATATCTACTTTAATATATTTTTAGATAATTTTATGCAAAAAATAAATATTGTGAACCTATCCCATTTTATCCAACCGTGGTATGCTAAAACGGAATGTGCAGGACTTTAATAAATATATCCTTTTTTCTACTTTCCAGTCATTAAAAATAGCTAAAAATATGTTTTTTGTGTGCTTCAATAAATCTTATACCTATAAAAATAATAATATGATAATTTCTTTAACATTTTTTCCGTAATAAACATAAATAAGAATGGTATCCCGTTTTGTCCAACTCTCCCCTACTAGCCTTACTGTTCTTTCGTCAGAATATCTTCTGAGGTGTCCTGTCCATCGGAGACTTCTGGACTTTATTTCTTTTATTAAGTTGGCCAAATCTTCATTGGGATTTTTCTTTCCCTCTCTTTGTTTACATTTGTTATCGTCCACATTTCGCTGCCATACATCATACATCACTACGGGTCGTATGATTATTTTATATAGTTGTATCTTTGTACGTTTTGTTAGTTGTTTCGACTTTATAAGGTTTTGAAGGGCATAAAGAGATCTGTTGCCGACTTGTATCCTATTGTTTTTTCTTGAGATCTATTATTGTCTTCAGTTATTGTTATTCCAAGATACCTAGGTATACACGGTGTCCCCGAAATTAGTGCGTTCCTTTAGGGTATGGATATAATACACAATTTAGAATAAAAAAGTCCTATAACATTTTTTTCTCAAGTTAACCGTTTCCAAGAAAAAAATTACATTGTTCTCCATATAAGTAAATTTTTATTTTCAAAAATTTGAATGACATGGCAACGTAGCCTAGAAGAACTTGCTGTGACTCTGGAAATTTAACCTAATAACCCCTTGTTTATTTACTTTTAGGTGTGATTTTTGGGGTTGTTGACATCGTAGGTACCTAATACCTGCAAAATAATGGATATGGGTTTGGTTGATATTTACATTATTTTACCTACCAGATGCAACTGATCTACAAACCTACTTTTTTAATCTTTAGATTTTTGAGTTGCGCGTTGTTGCCAGACTTCAATTTGCATATCAAAATGTATTTTCTTTTTTTGGTCAAACTGATCAATTTATAAAAAAATGTGATAAGACAGTTTTGCTCTACATTGTGCCTTCTACCTATACCTTTAAGGAACGCACTATTTTCGGGGACATCCATACTTAAATTCTCTAACGCGCTCAAAGTTAAAGTCATCAGGGCCCCCGTAAAGGTTACTGGCACCTGTGTGCAAAAAAATATTTTGGCGCCCCTTAATGCATTTTGGATCATGTTTTTCTATTTATTTTTTTAATATAGGTAGGGCGGTAGGTGCTTGAAATGAAGCAAAAAACTGAACTTTAGAAGTCATATTTATAAGTTCAATCACTAACGGTAAAATATTGCAAAACCTCCGAATTTTAAACAAACGCTTGGATTGACATGAAATTTGGCGTACACACAACTAACATGTCAAAAAAACAAAAAGTGATATTGTGCCGTGCTGATATGTGGTTTTGTCCTGGGGGCGAGTTTCTAACCTACTTTTCATTATCTACAACTCTGCTTGTACTGGGTTTACAGACTTCGTAATATATCAACATTTTTTTTCACTTTTTTATAAGCTATATTTTTGCTAAAAATACTTAATCCATAAAATACTTTTTGAGTTATTTGAGAAAAACAGTCTAAAACCGGGTTTTTTTGTTGAAAAATGAACATATTGACTCGCATTGACTGAACATAGTAACTCAAAAAGTATCGAGTAAAAAAACTCTATAGAACCAAAGTTGCTTAGAATTAGCCAGTTTATCCAATTCCGGACTTATTTTGAAAGTATCACCTCCAAGGCAAAAGCACACATCGGCACAATGTTACTTTTTTTCTTTGACGTGGTAGCTATGTGTTCGCCAAATTGCATGTCAATACAAGCGGTTGTTTAAAATTCACAGCAAAAATTATGAGTAAATGGACTAATATTATTTTGTAGACTAAAATATCAAAATGAAACAAACATAATGAAATTATAACAAAATAAATTAAAATGACTTGACTTCTGGCATGTTCTCGCACATAGGAATCGACAGTAACTGGATGATGTACTAATAAAATTTCGTGTGTATTTATACTTTCATCTTCTTTAGATGCAGTGTCCATATTCCGAGGTTTGCCGCCATCAAGTTTACAAGTTCCTGGAACCGTTCTATATCGGCTGCTGCGATAAATAATTCTTCAACTGTGGTTCCACACCATTGTCTAATATTTCGGAACCATGAAAGTTTCTTTCCCTCCACTTTTCCTTAAATTATAAGGGGAAGTAGATGGTATTTAGGATTTAGGTCGTCTAATTATATGGTCTAAATATTCTGTTTTTCTTCTCTCTTTCTCCTATTTATACCTAATCCCTAATTAATTTCTTAACTTTTATTTTAAAATAAATTTTTGTTTTTGAAGTTATACTTCTTTAGGCGCGATATGAGGGTGAATTTTAATATGATTAAAACCTTCAATCTGGGCGCAGTCGCATTATAACTTTGTTCTGATTGGATGTTCAAATGACATGTTAAAAATTATTCAATATGGCGGCTGTGGCACAGCTGTGGTTTGATTATTTATGGTTGTTGCGTTTTGAAATTTGTGGGAAAAGAAACAACAAACAAAAGTTAGTTAATAGTTATACTGCCTTTTTAAATAGTTTTCATATATATTTTTGGACTTTTGGACTATTTTGGACAAGGAAAACTCATTCTAATTTGGTACGTAGTTTTTATTAAAATCATATTGTAATTATACATTACAATATTATTAGTTGTTATATATGATTAGGTTGGAATACATTTATTTTCTCAAGAATGGGGATTTTAGAGAGAAATTCGAAATTAGGTCCGATTTTTATTTTTAAATTATGATTTTTTGGCGTAGATTTATTTACCTAGTAGGTATGTAATGCTTTGATTTACATACTTAATTTGATTACCAACAAAAGTTCTACCAATCTTCATCTAATATATTGTTTCCTTACTGTTTTGTTATATTTTAATATTTTCTTCCACAAAAATCAAACTACATAATTTGAACAAACTACATAATTCAGAACAACTGTCAAACAGTAAAACGTTCAGTTACCCTATTTTTCCACATGACACATGACAAATAATGTGTAATTGGATGAGTGAGTCTAGGCTTCGATTACGAATCAAAGCGCCCCCAAATTCGCGGGTTCGAATCCCGATGCAAGTTTTTATTTTTTTATGCATTTTATGATTGTAAGTATATTTGTTATATAATTTTTTTTTCAGAAAATGCGTATTTAAAATTTTTGCCAACAATTATTATCGTTCAGAAATCATTTTTTCTTTGTGGCATTTTTCAATGTGTTTGTGTGCGTTTTATTCTTTTATTTTTTTAAATTTTTGGTATTGTCTTAATAAAAATTTTTGGAAAGTAGTAAGTATTAAAATTAGTTTAATATTTAAATAAAATATAAATAAACTGTTTAAAGTATATTATATCAATTTCGCTAAAATCACATAATATGTAATAGAAGTATAACTTCTTACGTGAGTACAAAGTACACACACATTCTTTTTTTTTCCAAATTATTTTGCAATTTTTTACCCTGGGTTTTGGCGCCGGTGTGCATTGCACACTTTGCACATATGGAAGCGGGGGCCCTGAAAGTCATCGACGGTGACGGTGATGTTCTGACTAATCCTGTCTCTGTTTTGGTTATGGCAGCTCATATACATATATTTCGTTTTACTTTCATTGATTAGGAGCCCCAAACGCTCTGCTTCCTTCTCGAACCAGATGAAAGTCTCCTTCATCGTCAATTCATCAGGTAAAGTATCACCAACGTTATGTCTGCGATTGGGGAGGGGTACGTACGAAGGTAGGTTGGGTGTCAGGGAGGTACCGTCTCCTTGAGGCGTGACCTCTTTGCTTTTCCGACTTCTTCTTCTTTAAGTACCGTGCCCAAATTTTTAGGCGTGGGTAGCTTCCATAACAATTTGCCGATATCGTGCTCGAGCTTGTGCGGCATGTAACAATTGATCTGCTGAAAAGCCAGTCCATTGACGAAGGTTTCGGAGCCATGAATATTTCTTTCGACCAATTCCTCTTTTTCCGTCGATCTTTCCATTGAGTATTAACTGCAGCATCCTGTATCTACTACCTCTCATTATATGCCCCAGATATTCAAGTTTTCTCTTTTTTATCATTTGACCTACTCTGTTTAAGTCTTCTCTGTTTGAAATGCGTTGAACCCAAGATATTCTGAGCATTCTACGATACGACCACATCTCAAAGGCTTCTAATTTGTTCATCATGTTAACCTTCATGATCCAGGTTTCACATCCATACTGTATAGTAATACAGGATACACATAACATTTTAGGAACTTGATTCTTAGTTGTAAATTCAGCTGAGAGTTGCTCAGAATAGATCTAAGTTTCATAAATGCTCCTCTTGCAATTTCTATACGAGTTTTAATTTCTTCATACGGATTTAGTGTCTCGTTTATCCAACATCCTAGGTATTTAAAATGGTTAACTTTTGTTATTGATTCATCACTGACAATTAGTTGCATAGGGCCGACATCTTGTTTACTAACCACAAGTAACTTTGTCTTTGTTGCATTTATGTTAAGTCCGTTATTGGAGCATTCTCTAGTGACTCGATCAATAAGAAATTGAAGATCTTCGATATTTTCAGCCATGATCGCGGTGTCGTCTGCATATCTGATGTTAATAGTTTCTCCCCCGATTCGAACTCCACATTGTCCTTCCAAGGCTTCATTAAAATTTATTTCTGAGTATACGTTAAACAAAGTTGGGGATAACACACAACCCTGTCTGACACCTCTTTGAATGCAAATTTTGTCTGTTTTTTTGCCGTCTACCAGAATAGAAGCTTCTTGATTCCAATATAGATGTTGTAAAAGTCTCAGATCTTTATCATCTATTCCAATCATTTCTAGATATTCAAACAACCTATCATGTTGAACTCTATCAAACGCCTTCTCAAAATCTATAAAGCAGACGTAAATTGGTTTCTGTACTTCCCATGATCGTTGAAGTAATGTTAACAATGAGAACAAAGCTTCCCTTGTTCCCAATCCTTCTCTGAAACCGAATTGTTTGTTTCCCATTGTCTCTTCACATTTCTGCTTGATTCTATTAAGAATTATCTTAAGAAGTAGCTTGAGAGAGTGGCTCATGAGACTAATTAGTCTAAAGTCTTTACATGATGATGTATTAGGTTTTTTTGGGAGTGGAATAAATGTAGACTCCAACCATATCTGTGGCATCATTCTCGTATATATGGTTATAAATGTTTGTTAATTGTGAGACATTATCGTCATCCAGAAGTTTGAGCCAGTCTGATGGTATTTGGTCAGGGCCTGGAGATTTCCCATTTTTGCTCTGTTTGATGGCTTTCTCTACTTCCGCTTTTAAAATACTAGGACCAGTATTCGTATACTTTGTGGTGTTAAGTGGTGGCCTCGTATCCAGGAAGAGCTCTTTTATATAGTTACTCCATTCTTCCTTTTTTTCATCCAAGTCGAGAATTATGTTACCTTTGGAGTTTCTCATAAAGTGAGCAGTTCTTTTTCTCTGAGTGTAGGTAATTTCTTTAAGCTTTTTATGTATATTAAACTCGTCATGTTTTCCTTGTAGTTCTTCCATTTCACGACATCTTTGTTCCATCCAGTCCTCTTTTGCTCGCTTAACCTCGTATCTTATTTGTCGATATACCCTCTATACCGAATCTCGTCTTTGTTTTTCCAATTTCTTCTTTGTTGAATAAGGTCTAGTATTTTATCGGTCATCCAATCCTTTTTCTTTATTGGGTCTTTTTCTGGTTTCAAAACTTCGTTTGCTATGGTGACCATGGCGGAATTCATGATATCTAGATTTTGACCGATATTTTCTTGTTCAGATCTTTCTAACTGTTTTTTAATCTCACGATTTATCTTATTTCCGAACTCATCTGCTATTACGGCATTTCTTAGGAGTCGAATATTAGGTTTCTTCTGCGTTGTGGGGGCTTTTATTCTTTTTAGTTTTAGTTTGAATCCAGCACAGAGCAGATTATGGTTAGTTGCTGCGTCTGCACTTGGGTATGTTTTTGCAGATGTAATACTGTTTCTAAACCTTCTATTAATGATAATGTAGTCAATTTGATTTCTGACTATCTTTCCCTCTTGATCAGCTGGAGATTTCCAGGTATATAGTCGTCTTTTAGGTTGCTGAAACAAAGTATTTGCTATAATGCATTTCTCTTCTTGGCAGAACTGTATTAATCTTTGCCCTCTTTCGTTCCTTTCTCCAAGTCCATACTTTCCGGTTATATCTTATGTGATTTCGGCACCAACTTTTGAGTTGATGTCTCCCATAATAATTGTAGCTTCATGTTTTTTGTGCTCCGGAGAATTTGTTTAATTTCGCTGTAGAATTGCTCAATTTCTTCATCTGGTTTGTCAGCTGTTGTTGCATAGACTTGTATTATATTAATATTCAGCAGTTTATTTTGCAGCTGAATCATCATGATACGATCATTGAAGGGGACGAAATTTCGGATACAGTTACGAATTTCTTCTTTGACAATGATTGCGACTCCGTTACGTCTGGGTCCTTCTGCCTTTCCCGAGTGGTATACAATGTATTCATTACTCTCAAAAATGTTTGACCCTAGCCATTTCGTCTCGCATATACCTAGGATAGGAACAGGGCCCCCGCAAGGCTGAGCGGCGTCCGCGTGCGAGGCATATTTTAGCGCCCTTTAAATCTGCCAGCTATAATCTAATAATTATAAAATAAATCTATAATTTTTTATTTTTTACTCGTAATAAAGCAATAGAAATTGCAAGAACATTTGTTATTTTTCTTGTAACTAATTTACGGGTGATGAAAAAAAAAACAAACAAAAACGTTAATATATTAGTTAAAACTAAAAATGGATATCTTAAATCTAAATTGAATTAAATGGGTGTTTTTCTAGATTTGACTGCAGCAAATTTTGTATAACGTCTTCAAAGTCAATTTTATTGACGAGCTCTTGCTGTGCAGCTAATATTGCCAAACCAGACATTTTCTGTGTCACAGTAGACCTCAAATAATTTTTAATTAACTTTAATTTTGAAAATGATCTCTCATCAGAAGCATCAGACACAGGTAAAGTGAGGTTGATTCTTCATGAAATAGTGATAGTTGGTAAAGATAAAGTTAGATTATTTTCAAATATACATATAGTGAAGAATATCAAGAGAATTTGATGAGTTAAGTAGTGAAAGTATGTACCTACATAATTATATAGCTTTTATTTCGCTAAATGAATCAGTTGTATCAATCTTTACTCTTGCCTTGGACTTTACTAGATCAGTTATCTTTTGTTGAAGGGTAAGACAGTTTTTTAAAATATCATTGTCACTTAATGTAAAAATATCTCTAACAAAACCAAAAAAATCATAATCCGACATCATATCAAATCGACTATTTAACGAACTTGATCAATTTTATTCTAAAAAAAAAATAATATTTTAAACGCGGTTTTTGGATCTCTCATCTCTATGTTCATAATCGAAAGATCTTGGTTTATATTTTCGTCTCACAATATTTAACGAAGGAAAATCTTGTTCCATTTCAAGATCAGCTGCTAATTTTTCCGCTTGAGCAATTATTCCCTCAAAAACATTTGCATCTCTGAAATGTTTAAAATGATATATGTATTTTAAATAGTTTTGGCATAAGTACTTTAATGTTAATTGTTACACTTTGCGTCATTTTCCTTACAATATTAATCTGTAATAAACATACCAAATAACCACACTATTTACAAATAAATTTAAATGATTAGATATTTAATAGTAAAGAACTTGCTTTAGAATTCTTCTGCTCTGGAAGTCTACTTGTTTATAGAATTTAACAAATTGTAGTTAGTTTAGAAATTAATATACTGGTACCTACATAATCTTTTTATATTACTATCTATAACTTTTTATACAAATACGCCATCAATTATTTATAAATTGGGTGTTTCTATTAAACTACAATTTGTTTAACCCAAAACCCAACCTAACCACCGTTAAGTTTTTGAAAATTTAATTTTCAAAATTTTAATTTCTCCCCTCAAAAACACCCCAATGCCAAATGTTTATGAAATTATTTCATTTTCAAAAATCCACGAAAGATTCCAATCTGGAAAGAATATCACAATCCAAAAAGTTTAGACCTCTAAACAAAGTACATATAACAATTTACGGATACTGCAAAATAGGTATTCGCATATTATATTGTTTTAAAAATACAATAGTATGTAAATTATTAACACCAAGTATAAAATAAGATTTTAATTATTTTTTCAGTAATAACGCAATATTTAATTTTTGAGATTTCTCTAGATGTTCATCAAAAATTTAAAATTAAAATTGTATAAAAAATTAATATCTCGTTAAAATAAATACTTCTTATTTTGCCAAACCTTCGGTTTTGGAGCCCTTTTGGGGTTGCGCCCGCGTGCGAAGCACCCGGTTACGGGTGCCCTAAATAGGAATGTCTAGTCTGGCCATTTCTAGCTGAATATTTTGTAATTTTGCACCTTCAAACATAGTTGTTACGTTCCACGTAGCTATCTTGTGGATTTCCACGACACGGGGTTTTCGTGTGTTGACGACCTGAGAGGCCCCATGGTCTCGTTGTGATCTTCCTCCCCTGCCGGATCTTGGATTCCGAAGTCCATGATCATTAAATGTATGTATAGTTTCCTTATCTGTCATGGGAAGCTGTACTAGAGATATCCACAAGGATCTTTAATGTAGTGGTTTCTCCTGGCCTTCTACATCCTGATGCCGTTGACCATTTCCTGGTTCCTCCGGGGACAACAGAGTGCCCTACCACTCACCAACTCATCCGCCCGAAGCCGTTGGTCAGTAAGTGGGGGATTGCTTATACCGGCAATCATTCGGTGAGAAGTATTGATAGAAGAAGTGATAGAAGTAGAAAATAGTGACCCGTCTGCCCTCGGAAACCTAATAGCCATTCGGGGTCGGAAAAAGTAAGAATTGGCCAAGTGAGGCCGATAGGAAAGATTAAAGAAATTTTACTCAAGACAAGTTGAAAGAGAGTAAAATGTGAAGGCCCTCATGACTCGCCAGATGCGACTCATGAGAGTATGAGTATTTTTCACCTTTTGTTCCCGCTCATACATCGGGGTGTTGACTACAGACTGTATGGCTTGTCCAGCGTACCATAGCATGATGCAACGAAATACATGCACTCCCATATAATTTTGGAGCCCACACATTCCCGACATCATGGCCTGACGGGACACGGCTTTTCCGACATAACACCCCAACCCGGGAATTTCTTGTCCCCTGGAGCTGCAATTTACTTTGTTGTTGTGCGTGTGTGTGTGTGTTGCACCCAATACTTATATTTTTCTTCCTAGATCTTGTGTAACTAAACTAACGTAGCGTTAACATGTATTTACAATATATGTATTATCGGCATAAATCATCAACATCTCGTACACTAAAATATTCTTAAGAAAATCTTTAAATACTTTATTCAAAACAAATATTAAGTGAAAAGCAGAAAATAGGTAGCCATAAATTTATATTCTTAATAACTTCCCAATTTCAACAATAAATTTATAAATTTTCGTTACTTATAATATGTTTACACTGTAATAAATTTCATATGTTTACAAGAACGAACAATGATTTATTCAAAAGCCATTATTTAAATAAATCCCAATAGATAGTCTGCTGTCCGCAAGGCGGCACTAATAAAATATACATCCTGCGCTTTTCTTCGAGTTGTAAATTATATAAGTGAAAAACAGCTTAAATAAAGTTAATGCTTTGGAGTACTCAGCTCAGTTGCGTTTTATGTTTGGGATCTAGAGTCGTTTCCCTTTTGAACTATGGAAGTAGACGATTTTAGCTACACTGCCCTTACAATGCCACATATACAATCATTTCATAATTATTCTTCAAACAAATCGATTAAAACATGTAAATACATACATAATATAGGTATTCAAAAATAGTTTTAATTTAAAAATGGATATATAACTCCACCTTTGGCAACATTGCCAACATTGTAAATATCTATATAAAATACAATAGTGTTTATTGTTGATGTGTTCCTAAAAGACATATTATGTTTCAAAAAAGACCCCCAAGTACCAGGGCACCCACCCGCTAGCTCTGTTTAGGTGTTCTCGTCAAGAATTTACTGTGCACTTTACAATAATTGCAAAGTGCTCCCCAATCTGTCAAAAACTGTCCGCTTTCGTTAAAAAGCAATTGATTAAAAGTTGTGTAGTGCAAATTTTGTGTACTAAAGTGTTCACACTTCACAGGTTAGCATCGCTTTTGGTAGCCTTTAGACCCAAGGTTGCCACATCTCCACGTCTCGACATGCAGGATATGCGGGACAGTGACTTTGATGAACAATAGTGCACATGGTTCCATGACATCTCGTAACGCGACAGTTCGTAACACGACAAATGGTAACGGACAATTCGTAACGGCGACCGTTCGTAATTTTACATATTCGTAACGGTACAATTCGTAACGCCAACATTTTTTATATCAAATTTATTACTACTGAATTTAATAAAAAAAAAGCATTTTGCATCAGTGGCGGTTTCTCTATAAGTGCACATGTGTACGTGAACCCCCAAAATTATTTTCACACAAATATTTATATTATGTAAAATGTATCATTCTATAAATAACATTTTAATCTAACTATGCAGTAATTGAAATCCGAAATAACAGATCCAAGGAGTTTATAAGTCTCATAATAGGTAACATTTAAATATTTTTATTTTATTTCAAAGGAGAAACTTCACGGATGCGAGGCCTTAGACATAACTATGGAGACCTACACAGAGGAGAGGAATCGAGATAGGACGACCTTGAAATTTTTGTACACAATTTTGCCTGTTTGCTTGGTTTCTCGCTAGGGCGGCGGTGGCGTAGAAATAGATGCTACTTTTGCATTGGAGTGAATGTGAAAATTTCGAAAATAATTAATTATTCGTAGTTAATATAAGATTATTGGTTTTGGTGGTTAATATTATTTAAATATGAGTGCCAAGAAAGCTTACACTAAAAGAACTTGCTTCGTACTGGGATTTATATCGAGTTATCGTTCCGACAAAAAATTCAAAAGGGAACTTAACGAAGTTAATAAAGACTTTTTATAAAGATGTGTCTTTATGTTATTTATAACGTTCGTGGATTAAACCTATTCGTTTGTATGTTATTTCCTTCGGTGTAAATAAAATTTGTGCCTATTATTGGTTTTTATTTTAACCTGAAAATTATAGTGATAATAGTAGGACGATCTTGAAAGTTTTTCTGTCGAAACAATGCATTTTTTGAGACAAAATATTTCACAAAAATTAACATTAATTTTATAAAAGTCAGACTATCGTCTGCGTAGTTTATAGACATATATTTTTATTAACTAAATTTAAACATCTGATAGGTAAGCTTTCAGAATATAGATAAATGAAGTATTAAAAAAAAGCAGTTTAAATTTTGATAAAAAGAATACCTAATTAAAAAAAATTGGTCAATAAACTTCAAATTATTTAAATAACTTTTTAAACTTTTTAAAAACAATTACGTACAGTTAAGTCAATTTTTTCAACTAACAAACTTTTTAATATCAGTTACAAAGATATTAAAAAATTAATTTGCCGTTGAAATACCATTGGTATATAAATGTGGCAGTTAGATAATGTGACAAAATATTTCCGCTTCAAAATAAGCAGTCCTACATATTAAAGTAATGACAAATTTAAATTTGATGTCACATCTCCATCTACAATGGTATATAAAGAATACACTTTTTACCACACGTCGATATGTTATAAGGTTAAAATAATTTATTTTTGGCATAAAACATATTCAGCTACAATCCACCAATAAATTAATGTCTAATTACGCTAAAAACAAAAATAAAATGAGTTAAATATTAAATAAGTCCATAAGAGCTAATGTATTTGTAGCACCTATTCGAACACTTGCGCCTCTAGCGGCGACTGCTGAAAGTTGAATTAGAGGTTGAAAAGTTAGCCCACAAACGATGCATTGCGTTTCCACTCCTTCTTACAGGTCTCCATAGACATAACCCCTCGTTCACCACTCTTACGGTGGTTCCTATTCCAATGACTTTTCAGGGCAAAATACAACTCACCACTCGCCCCGCTACCCGCTCTCGCCATCAAGTTTAGATAGCCATAAGTGCACAACTTGGTTGTGATCTTATGGTGTTTTTAACGTGCACGGCACACGTACATTTATATTTTGCTTTCATGAAGTTCTAATTTCGGAACAATATTAAGAATGAAGGGATTTGTGGATGTGAATGTTAGCGTGGAATATTTAAAATCAATTAAATTTTCTTCACTATATTTAGAAAAAAAATTAAAAATGCCGAAACCAAATTTGTTAATTAAGAATGTACCAAAGTGCAAAGGTCGGAATTATAAATGATTATTTAAAATGGAGATTTGTGAAAAAACTTACAAATTATTGTGTAGCTGTGCTACTAGCACTACTTTTTACCGCTTTCCGTGTCTCCTACATATTTGGAGAAGAGGAAGCATCATGAATAAAATAAAAGATACGATTTTAACTATCCGGAGCAGTCCACTTAAGTAAATTTTTGATTAAAAATAATTTACAAGATGATTTTTCTGAAATAATTTGAATTCTTCAATTACTTGTTACGATGCCAGTGACAACTGCAGAAACAGAACGATGTATATCTGCATTGAAACGTATCAAAACTTTCCTTAGAATGGCAATGGGCCAGGATCGACTAACTTCACTCGCAATGTTTTCAATAAAAAAAAAATGATTCAAGAAATTTAAAATTTTACTGAATTGGTTTGTGAATAATTTATCTAAAAAAGAAACCGGCGACTGACTTTCGTTACAAAACTTGCTTGTAACATATATACATATACTAAATGACTAAATTACAATTTTAAGTCAATAATAGTTATTTATGATATAAGTGTTACAAGTACACGTTTAAGGCACGCATGTGAAAGTTTGCAGAATGAGCGAAAGCGAGTTCTGCAATTCACATGAGTGCCTTAAAAATGTACTTTTTAACAGGCATATCATACAATATTTTTTCTACAAACGTAATTACAGGACAATATCTACAAAAACTTTTACTTGAACTTGACTGACATTCCAATTTTATATTTTTTTGACATTACATCAAAATTGCATATACGGTCAATACGAACTGCAGTGCCTTAAAAAATTTTTAAAGCACTAGTGCCTTAAAGTAGCATTTTTAACGCTCGTAAGGAGTGCTAAAAATTGCATTTTTAACACGGTTGTAGAAAATAGTTATTTATGATATAAGTGTTAAAAATACACGTTTAAGGCACGCATGTGAAAGTTGCGAGCAAAGCGCAGAACGCAGTAAGCAGAATGAGCGAAGCGAATTCTGCAATTCACATGAGTGCCTTAAAAATGTACTTTTTAACACGTATACCATACAATATTTTTTCTACAAACGTCTTATATATCAACAATTATAATTTATTCATTCTCATTTACAGGACAATATCTACAAAAACTTTTACTTGAACTTGACTGACATTCCATTTTTATATTTTTCTTGTCAAAATTGCCTATACTGTCAATACGTAAGTCATAACAATTATAGAATAACATCTTACTTTTATTGTTGTATATTCTAACAAATTTTAATAATTTTTTTCTACAAACGTGTTAAAAATGCAATAATACATTAAATTAGATTTTTAAAAACCTTTTAAACCACCTTTTTCAAATTGCGCAAGTTGTACTATTAATATTAATGTTAATAAATGAAATATAAATATTTTGACGTTTCACAATTTGACAATTCACTTTTAACTGCAGTGCCTTAAAAAATTTAAAGCACTAGTGCCTTAAAATAGCATTTATCTACTCTATGTCATATATATGTTTTTAGTTTGTTAAAACTGTCATTATAGATAGCAGTGCGTGAAGTGTTTAAAGTGTGCGTGAAGTAACAATGTATTATAAATGGGGCTTACTTTTTCGCACTGTTTTTGACACACTTTCATATAATCAAATATCCTTAACTTTCCCCTTTTCATGGTGATGCCATAATGAGCAATAAATTACGATAAAAGTTTTGACAGTTTTGTGGTTTTAAAGAAGTTAGAATTTTTAAATGTCAAAGTTCTAAAAATTGTAGAATAGAAATGATTTCCAGTGACGAAGAGTTACAGTTTTTATATTTGTTCATCATAGATAAAATATTGTATGAAACTGTGCGTGAAGTACTTTTTGCGAACCTACGCGATATATAGCACTCGCTCTGTTGTCGCTCGTGCTCTAAACATCGCGTGCGTTCGCAAAAAGCATACTTAACGAACTGTTTAATAAATAATTATTTTAACGCTCCTATGGAGTGCTAAAAATTGCATTTTTAACACGGTTTTAGAAAAAATACATTATTTATTGTAATTTTTAATAAGGTCCTTTGATTTTTACAATTTGACGACACAAAAAAATTTTACCTACGGAAATAGAGCCTCAAGGTTTTTTTATATCTTAATATTATGTGTGCACCCCCAATATTTTACATCAGGCGCCGCCACTGTTTTGCATTCATTCCTACACTAAAAATAATGGTATTTTTTATGACCACTTATTTTTGCATTTATTTATGTTAATATGACAACTAAACAGTTTTAAAAAAATGTATCTTGAATTATCTCTTTAAAGTTTTAAAACTAATTGTGAAAAGTAATGAAACAAATAAAAACACTTTAATAATAATGTATTTACTATCTTAATTAATACAATTTACTAGATTATATTTATTTTAAGACAATTTTAAAAATTTATTTCTCCACAAAATATGAAATGTGTTCATAAACGTAATATCAATTGTAAATGTTAGTCTCCACGCTAACAAAAATAAACAGAATAATTAAATTTTGATGTTACGAACATGTATAGTATTATGTAATGTATGAATGAGATATTTCCTGTAATTAATTATATTATTTTGTAACCTATGTATGTTCGAAAAAAAAAAAATTATACAAAAAAAAAAGATTATAAAAAAATAATAAAAAAAAGATTAAAAAAAATATTAAAAAAAATATATAAATAAAAAAATAAAAAAATAAATTAAAAAAATCACTAAGGGCCGGTTGTTCGAACGCTAATCAACAATGATCATTATTAAATATTTAATTACTGTCACCAAAACTGTCAATGTCAACTTTGTTTGGGTTGCTGAAAACATAATTAATTACAATTATGAGATTTATTATTAATTATGTTAATAATTATTGTTATATTAATTGATTATAGTCTCAGAATTGTAATTAATTATGTTTTAACAATTGACATTGACAGTAATTAATTATTTGATAATGATCATTGTTGATTAGCGTTCGAACAACCGGCCCTAAGAGGTTCTAACTAAATCTCCGAGAGGATGAATAGAATTTAGTTCCTACCGTAGTAAAGAAAAAAAAATTAGCATAGTTGTATTTATTAACATAGTAAGTAGACATTGTTATTTGTAAGCTTTATTTTTTATTATTCTTTTATTTTAAGTGTATACTGGACAATTTTGTACTTATGAACGAATAATAATTTTGAGATTACCATACCGTAATTACCACAAAAATTGAGCTAATGAATTGCCCCAAAAATATTAAATATTTAAGTTAGAAGCACTAAACTTTTTTTAAATATTTACAATTTTATAAATTACTCATTTCATTTCTAGTTATGATCATAGAACGAATACTGATATAAGATGCTACAAATTTAGTGTTGGGCAGCGTATGTTCTTCTGTAAAGGTGATGTGAGGATGTTGTAGCGATATGTCTATCAGCGTCGCATTACGAGGTGCCAAGAACATGCTCAAGTTTACTTTATCCGCAAGATTTTTACTTAAAAGAAAGTTTACAACGCGAAAGACAAAGATGAAACTACGCCATATGCGGCGAAGCTCATAAATAAAGGAGTAAATTCCACCAAAAAAACAGATACAAATAGATCTCAATATCGCGCGCGATGAAAAATTTGTGACTTCTGTACGCATTTTACAGTTTTTTGTTTAAATGGTATTTGCTTCACGAGATGTTTGATCTAAATTGGGCAAAGGATCTTTAACACTTTGGGTAGTCAGGTAAACAATACATTTTTTTTAATATTAGCGCCTGTGTTGACTTACAACGTAGAAGCAATTTGAAATATATATACATAATTAAAATTAGTAACAGTTCTAGAAATTTGGTAGTAATTTTTCTATTGAATATGTTTCTAATTATATTAATGGTAGGGGAGGCAAGTACGCTAAATTTGCAGTTACTTGAGCGTTATGGGAACCTATTGGGTTATGAAGATTAGGTCCTAAAACCAAAAAAGTTAAGTTTTCCATTTTAGTGGGGACTTTCCATTTTTTAATTTAATTTTCCATTTCCAACAATCGTTTTTTCCGATTATAGCGCCATCTATCCATAATTCGAAAAATGTCGCGAATAAAAGTTACTTATTTTTACGTAAGAAATCCAAAACTGCAATAAAAATGGGGGCACCTATTTAAGATTTTAAAGTGACCCCCACCCAACTTTCTAGTAGACCTTCTAGACCTTTCTAGACTTTCTGTAGGTGGTCGTGTTTAATGTCATTCGATAGATTTTTTAAAAATATTGAACACGTAGTTTTCAGTTTTTTTATCTGATGTTCATTTCGCAAAATATCGGCGGGACCCTACTTAAAATTTTAAAGTTACCCCCACTTTTCTCCATGTTCCTACCCGTTCTATCATCCGTATTGAACAATTTTTCAATTTTTCGGTCTGATATTCATTTCGCGAAATATTCGCTTTTTTGTGAAACTTTGTAACTGGCCCATTTCCTTACACCCCGCTCAAATCGTCAGATTTTTGAAATATACATTGTTCTGCCTGTGCTTAAATTACCTTATCTTAATCTGACGATTTCGAGTTTTTCTAAGGATAGATTTTTTTCGGACTCTCCTTAAAGAACTCCCCTGTGTTAATAGTCCATATATGGTAGGGATACATTTACAGGGTAGAAAGGTTTCATGTAACCCCATAATCCAGTGATTACTCGTGGCAAAAGAAAAACGTGGTTACCACCATCTTCATAAACTAGATAAAACTTCCAAAATATTCTTTACATCAAAGTTGAATATAAACATAATTTAAATTGGAAGGAAATTAAAATGGGCCCAACGAGGTATTTTATCTACTTTCTATTATACTATTAACAAAAAGAAACAACCAAAAATTTAAGTAAAAAAAGATGCCTTGATACTGGAGGGTTTATTTACTTGATTGCCATATCTGGAAGCAATAAATCTCTTGGCCCTTTGAAATTTTGAAAGCAAAAGAAGCGTGTGCTAAAAGTTCAAATGTCTGGTAGTAATCGATTTAGGGTGGTCTAGTACATAAATAACTCGAAGATAACTTATTGATGTGAATTCCGTTAACACCCAGAGATATCCAGAAATACCCAAAATGTTAAAGTTTGCTTGATTGATGGAATGTGCTAATCTGTCTCTTTTGCATATTTTACTATAATGCTATAATGAAGTCACCAAAGATCACACTTCTTGTAAATTACAATAAATAATATTTGAAATCCCGTCGGGATTTTAATAAGGTCAATGAAGGCACCCTCTAATGAGTTTACGTTACGCCAAATAATGGTTACGGTATTCGAATACTGCCAAAATTTTCAAAAAACAAATAATAAAAATTTTTATTAAATCAATTTATTGCTAATATCTTAGATTGCAAATTATTACCGCTAAAGGTTTCTTCTTTTTAAAACGAAAATGAGAGACGTCTTATTTCGTATTTCAATTCTTTAAAAGAGGACCATAAACCCCTTAGGCGAGCGGCAAACCCCTAATTTGAGGCTTAGAAATCGAAAAAGCAACCATGATAGGTGAATGGCAAATTTTGGTCATTCTCCATATTTTCGAGGTCGCTGAATCCCAATATGAAGTTTATTTTTATTTAGAATTGCTGAAACATGTTCAAAAATCAAATTTTACGCAAAAATGCGAAAAATCAATTTTGATGATTTTTCATATTTACCTGGCTGTATCTTTGGTCTCTGCGAATATTTCCTTTTGAAAATATTACTGTGTCATCCTTCAAGTATTTAGATAACAACAAGCTTTGTCCGAAATGTTTAAACAAATTAAAACAGGAGTTGTTAATTTTTAAACATTTTGTCGTCAGATTTCGTTAGTTTCATGTTTTACTTAAAAAAGTAGAGTGACAAACTTTTTATTTTATAATTTTAACCAACACAGCAATAAACCATAGTTCATGAAGAAGTTTTGTGGAAAATTTTAAGTCAAAATATGCAATAGGAAAAAGGTTATGTGACTTTATAGACGAGTGGCACTCCCCAAAAAAAATGGAGCCATAGAGAAAAAATAGCCATTTACCACGGTATGGTAAATGGCTAATGTTTTTCCTACTTTATGTTTTTGATGGCGCTGAAAACAAAAATAAGGTTTATTTTGAATTTTAGATGGGGAAACATTGTCAAAATCGTAATTTTACCCTAAAAATAAAAAAAATGAAATCACGTTTTTCTTAAAATTAAAAGTTGCATAATTTTTTTTCTATAAAACATTTTATTCTTTGTGCCCTATATTTTAACGTAAACTTGATTAAAAAAGTTAAATTTCAAATTTTGTGACTTAAGTTTTGCGGTTAAATTCATAACTTTTATTATAATAAGACAGAAAGATTGAAACAGGTATCATTGTCTTCAGAAAGGTAATTAATATATACATACCTACTACAAATATTTCAGCAAAAAATATTAAAATGGAACAGAGTTGTAGCGAGTAAAACGCAAAACAATGTGATTTCATATTTTTTTTAGCGAAAAATTGCGATTTTGCCAATGTTCCCCCACGTAAAATTCAAAATAAAGCTAATTTTTGTTTTCAGCACCATCAAACACGTAAAGTATAACAAAACCATACCGTGGTCATCACACCACACAATATCTCGAGAAATAAGCGTTTTTTGGGGTGTGCCGCTCGTCTATAATGTCACATAACTTTTTTTCTATTGTATATTTTAGCTTAAAATTTTCCAGAAAACTTCTTCATGAGTTTTATTTTATTGCTGTGTTGGTTAAAATTATAAACTAAAAAGTTTGTCACTCAACTTTTTTAAGTAAACATGAAACTAATAAAATCTGACTACAAAATGTTTAAAAATTAACAACTTCTTTTTTAATTTGTTTAAACATTCCGGACAAAGCTCGTTATTATGTAAATACTTCAAAGATGACGCAGTAAAATTTTCAAAAGAAAATATTTACAGCAACCAAAGATACGGCGAGGTAAAATCGAAAAATCATCAAAATTTATTTTTCCCATTTTTGCATATAATTTGATTTCTGAACATGTTCCACCAACTCTAGATAAAAATAAACTTAATATTCAGATTCAGCGACCTCGAAAACATAAAGAGTCGTCAAAATTGGTAATTTACCTTAAAGTTGATTTTCGTGGACGGTACAACGTAATTTTAGGGGTTGCTGCCGCTCGCCTACATTATTATGTATAGCTGGTTCCTAAAAAAACTGATACGACTCTTAGGAAGATTTGATCATTTTGAGCAGTGTATTTGATTGGTCTGACATTATATTATATTTGTTATGACAGACCATGGACGTATAAATACGTCCATGTGACAGACAAATAATAAAATAAACAAACAAACAACAACCAACTGATTACATAATAGGTCAAAACGGCAAATAGGTGTATGTTCTCAAAAAACTTTTGATAGTGTGTAAAAAATTTTGTATTATCAGCTAAGTACTTTCAACACATAATGTGCCATCATCAGAGCTTCATCCTGTTATAAAACCTTCATAGAAGAGCAATTTCTAAACGACACAATAAAAAACATGGATACTGGGCAAAAGCCACAGATATCGGGTATAACAACCCCTTAAAATGAATAAATCACATCTAAATTCTTTTTTTTTTTATTAAAAAGATAACATGGCAACAGGGAGACAGTCTTCCCCAGCTGAGCTGTTCACGTGGGCTCAAAATGGTTTGACTCAGCCATGTTGTCTTTTTAATTTAAAAAAAGAATTTAGATGTGATTTATTCATTTTAAGGGGTTGTTATACCCGATATCTGTGGCTTTTGCCCAGTATCCATGTTTTTTATTGTGTCGTTTAGCAATTGCTCTTCTATGAAGGTTTTATAACAGGACGAAGCTCTGATGATGGCACGTTATGTGTTGAAAGTACTTAGCTGATAATAAAAAAAAAAAAATTTACACACTATCAAAAGTTTTTTGAGAACATACACCTGTTTGCCGTTTTGACCTATTTAGAAGTGTGTACAAGTATTGCAGTCTTTTCCAATTGATTACATAATACCTATATTAATTAATAAATTGTAATAATTATCAAGGTCTAAATTTTGATATTATTTCCTCAAAAGACTCTTCTAATCTTTCAAAAAGCGTACGATTTTCATGAGCGGTAGATATTTTTGGTGTTCCAGAACGTTGCTTTCTTTCGAGAATTTCTTGTTCTCTCCATCTTATATTAATATTAAAAACTGTTCTGCTTACGTTAAAATGGTTCGCTACGGCAGATAGTGACCAGCCATCTTCTAATTTCGTTACAATTCTTGCTTTTAGTTCTTTGCTAGCATGTGGAGCCATTTTCTGAGGTTGTACAGAATAAGTTATCTGACAAATTTTAAGATTTGGCAGTGACAGTGACAGTATGTAAATAATAAGTGAATAACCATTTTCATCCTCATCTTCCTTAGTCTCAGCATCCGTATGACTTGCAAATTGTAGAAGCCACGGAGGTGTAACCAGAGAAGGTTCCCATTATTTTTAGTTTGGTGGGATGTAGAGTAAAATTATGTTGTTTTGCATGCCATTAGAGTGAAAACTTAGTCTTTTGCTAGCAGTAAAAGCATGCCGCTAGGGCATCTATGCCATTTCGTTCGTTGCAATCCGGGACTGCACGCCGGGCCTTGTTTTGGTTGGATCAGAGAGAGCAGCATATGTGCCTCCTGATGAGAGACTAATAAGTTTCGAAACCGGTAGAGGTGCTTGCTGCACTCTCTGATTTGAATAGAATATGGTGCGGTTGTATTTTCGTTTTGCAACGAAATTGCAGAGTACAGAGTAGGGATGCAGAGTAGGGATGGGAAAAATCTACCGGTTTTAACCGAAAACCGGTTTTTTACTTCGCAGTAACCGGTTTTACCGGTTGTTTTTTTGTCCGGTTATAACCGGTTTTTTTTTAAGTAAAAACCGGTTATTAGGTTTTACGGTGATTAGGATTAGGTTAGGTATTATTTTGAATCCCAATCCTAATTATTATTCTCAATGGTAGGGGAGCAAAGTATGCTAAATGGGCAGTCACTCGAGCGCTTTGGGGACCTATTGGGTTGTGACTAGTAGGTCCTAAAACCAAAAAAAGTTAGGGAAAGTTTTCCATTTTAGTGGGCGCTTGCCATTTTTTAATTTAATTTTCCATTTTCAACAATCGTTTTTTCCGATTATAACGCCATCTATCCATAATTCGAAAAAAGTTTCTAATTAAAGTTACTTAATTTTACGTAAGGAATTCAAATCTGCAATAAAAAATGCGCTCTCCTATTTAAGAATTTAAAGTAACCCCCCACCTCACCTCCGTTGGGGGTCGTGTTTGGTGCCATTGGATAGATTTTTTAAAAATATTGAATAAGTGTATTTTACAGTTTTTCGATCTGATGTTCATTTCGCGAAATATAGCGGGATTCGTATTTAGAATATTAAATTTACCCCCTACCCCTCTCCGTGGGAAGTTGTCTTTGGTATCATTCGATAGATTTTTAAAAAATATTGAGCACATATTTTTTAGTTTTTCGATCTGTCATTCATTTCGCGAAATGATCGCTTTTTTCTTGTGAAAGCTTGGGACTCACCCATTTTCTTACGCCCGGCTTAAATCGTCAGATTTTTGAAATATACACTCTTTTGCATGTACTTAACTTACCTTATCTTAATCTGATAATTTCGAGTTTTGTTAAGGATAGATTTTTTTTTCGGGCCCTCCTTAACGAACTCCCCTGTGTTAAGAGCCAATATATGGTAGAGGTACATCTGCAGGGTACCAGGTTTCTCCCCATATGATAATCTGACGCGCTCGAGTAACTGCAAAATTCCCCGCTTGGGCTCCCCTACCACAAGTAATTATTCCAAACAAAACCATAATTCAAATTTTATTTTATAAATACAGAAGCAAACTGAAAGTGAAAACTCACATCAGCCAGAAACATTTAAGTTTTAATATAATATTTCGTTGAAAAGGTATTTGTTATCATATTTACATAAGAAGTGATCTGGTTGAAGTAGACGCAAACATTATCTATTTTTCACACTTGACATTGAAAGTGGGTGAATGACTTTTTCTGATTACCAAAAATAATGTTCTGACTATGAATATCAAATTACCGATTACGAATACGAATCCTCAAGGATTTCCCTACGTTTTCAAAACGATACACCCATACAGGAAGTATTAAATGAGTCAAAATGTACCTATTATACAAAAATATACAAACGTGGTGAAAGAAATACATGATAAATTTTTTTGATGATGGTAAAATTAAAAGATAAGTTGCATTATCCAATTTATTTCTAAGTAAACTATTTATGTCGATATTATTTTTTTTAAATCCCATTTGAAAAAGTCTGGGAAATTTTTTATAAGTTGAAATGGTTGGGTTAAATTTTATATTATCGCAATATGTATATATTAATGTTACGCTATATTATATTTAATAATAAAATCAATAAATATATAATAATAATAAAACAATAAATAAATATAATAATTAATAGAATAAAACGGTTTTATTAAAAATTGGGTTACATTGTAAATGTAACATTGTAACCTATTGGAATAAAAAAACCGAAAACCGGTTTTTGGAAAAACCGGTTTTTTAGCCAGTTATAACCGCCAGGTTAAACCGTAAGCAAAAAAAACCGGTATAACCGAAAACCGGTGTTTTGTCAAAAACCGCCATCCCTAGTACAGGGACCATGAATTCGTTGAAATTTTTGCCTTTATGAATAGACAGGTAGTGAAGTACAAATCGTAGACTTCCTTAAGTATTCTTTCAATCGTTCGTTTGGTTTGCAAATTGTAAAAACGACGAATACATCCGTAACCAGAATCTGGTCCCAATAGAGAAGTGTTTATTTCTCCGGAAATAAAACCAGCTGACCTGAAGTTTAAAAAATTACTCACTTCACTAAAAAGCATCAGACCTACATCAACAGAAAGTGTGTTTTCAAATTCAGCAAATTTCTGTACAAAAAAGAGCCAGCCTGAAAGATCAAACATTCAACAATTTATGTTTTTTTTGAAACATATTTCAATAATAAAAAGAACGAAAATTCAGATTACACAAATTTATAATTTTTCTATTTTTAAAATTTTCTTTAAAATTTCTAATTTTCTTTTAAATTTTTGGATTTTTCTAAACATTATTAATTTGTAATCAAATTTTTTATACTAATTGCATTGAAAAATTGGAACAAAAACAATTTCTTCTTTTTATTTTTAAATTTCCAGATTCCCGGGACTTCCCGGGAAATCTAAATTACCAACTCTCGATTCCCGGGAAATCCAAAGGGGCCGGGGAAATGGAGCTCTAATAGAAATACTTAAATAGCAAAAAAATTTAGGAAAAGTACTTTTTTCGCTTATAACTATGAACTATAATATGCAAATTGTTTTGCAGCCGCTGTGTATCTTCACCTGAAATATTCCTATATAATCCAAGTAAGCCAAGCAGATTGCTGAAAATCAACACATGGCCTACTATTTTAAAAGCAATAAATTATAACCCCGTAGTGGTTGGATTTAAGTGAAGAGGGCGAAGGGCAAACTTGTGGTGCATGGGGATAGAATTTGTCACAACATAGGTGGGCTTTGCTACACTTGAGTTGTTATTATACAGTCCCATTAGATGAAAAAGAAAGATGTTTGTGTTTATTGAAAATTATAGTTTATGTTTTTAAAGAGCGAAAATTAAAATAGCATTAGCATTATTTTATTTTAAAAAGTAGTAAAATGTATAATAATTAATAGATTTATATTATTATATGCATATAAATGCTATTTTATATGTGCTAAAAGCTAAAATATTCCACACCACAGGGTGTTCCGAACTTTAACGAAAAAACATAGTATGCTTGTTACACCCTGCATAAAATGACATTTACCTGTGTAGCAACAATATTATTACATCGATTTTTGTAAATAATAAGGCTATAACATACAACAAAAATCACTCAAATCGGACAACAGGTTTAGGAAATTCGAGACATCTAATATGTCCCATTTTTAAGGTGTTCCGTTAATTTTGCTGCTGTGTATATATTCCAATGGTGGGAAACCAAGTCAAACCAAGTCATAACAGAAGTCAAAAAAATAAAATCAAATATCACAGTTCTTCTCGAAACAAAGAAAAAACGCCAAGGTAGCGAAGACAATAGGTTTGTTCCAATACAACGAGAAACCGTTTATGTAACGATCACCGTTTTACGCAGTAAACAAAATAACCCATTGTTTTATAGTATTATTTTATAGTAACGTGTTCGTTACGTGACGGTTCTCGTTGTGTTGGAACAAACCTATAGAAGATGTTATAACATATTTATAGTAGAGTAGAGAAAGACAAGAAAGCACAAGCAGGGGTATCAATATTCATAAAAAGACTTAAGAAAACCTGAATTATTACCTACCGTAGGTATCTATTACCGCGAAAAGGGCACGACCTCGAGATCATTGGAATTGATGGAAAATTCCATCAAAAATAATTAAACAAATATTCTATGAAACCCCATTATCAGAACTTATTGAAAATATAAATAAGCTGCAAAGAAATTATGCTGTTATCTAGGAGATTTTAATGAATAGGAAAAAAATGACAAAGTCGTAGAAAATACAGGAACGCTAAAACAAGAATGGAAATGGGGAACACTTAATCGAATTCTTCGAACAGCACTCTCTAAAATTCTAAACACGGTTTCTAGCAGCATAAAAACACATAATTATACCTCGATCCAACCTAACGTTGGAATTAGAAGACCATTCGTACCTAACAGTATTGAGAGGACCGGAGTGCGGAACTGATCACAATTTGGTAAGATCAAAATGCTATCTACCTACACAATCGACTGCGACCACTAAACTTAAATGACAAATGACAACCAACAAGCACAATCAAAACTACTGGAAACCAATCCAACTAAATACAATATTGATGCACTGCAAAACAACTCAACATAATAATTTTTATATACAAAGTTACGGCTTAGGCAAAAATTAACAAATTGGAAAAGACTGTAAGATTTGTACACATTTCTAAGTAGTTCTAAGTAGGTCAAACCGGCAAACGAGTGTATGTTCTCAAAAAAATTGATAGTGTGTAAAAAATTTTTTATTATCAGCTAAGTACTTTCAACACATAACGTGCCATCATCAGAGCTTCGTCGTCTTATAAAACCTTCATAGAAGAGCAATTGCTAAACAACACAATAATAAACATAGATCCTGGGCAAAAGCCACAGGTATCGGGTATAACAACCCCTTAAATTGAATAAATTACATCTAATTTCTTTTTATTTTAGAAAGAAAACATGGCTGAGTCAAACCATTTTGAGCCCACGTGAACAGCTGAGGAGGACTGTTCTCCTCAGTTGTTCAGCCATGTTGTCTTTTTAAAATAAAAAAGAAATTAGATGTTTCTGAAATTTATTCAATTTAAGGGCTTATTATACCCGATATCTGTGGCTTTTGCCCAGGATCTATGTTTATTATTGTGTCGTTTAGCAATTGCTCTTCTATGAAGGTTTTATAAGAGAACGAAGCTCTGATTATGGCACGTTATGTGTTGAAAGTACGTAGCTGATAACAAAACATTTTTTACACACTATCAATTTTTTTGAGAACATATACTCGTTTGCCGGTTTGACCCAAAATTTAACAAACTTGATCTACTCCTTAGCCCAGAATACCTACCAAGACGTAATAAATAAAATCAGTGAAGCACCATATATGTCAGCATATATATGATCAGCGGTTCAGCATGATCCCGAGGAACAAAAAAGATAGGTACTTTATTACGGTGAACAAATGACATCGCTAATGCAGTAGGGGAAGGACGTCGAAGATGACGCACCTAAGCAAAATACATTTTATTTAAGGATAAAAAATATTTAAGCTAACTTTGAATGCTACGAGCCTGTAATTTGGAAATTTCTATAACCAATTTCTAGGATTATTTTTAAATTCAATAAAAGGAAGTATTTTTTATGCGGCTTTAAAAAAACGCTTTTGCGCCATCTTACCTTCCACCGAGGGAAAGATGACGCACAGTGATGGTGAAGATGGCGCATGTAGGTATCTATATTAAAAGCGCAAGTGATATGAAAAGAAAATTTATTTTTTAATACTGAAAGTAAGAAAATGTAAACAAAGCTTTTTTAACATATTAACAAAAGTCACAAATGTAGTTTTCGGGACTTTTGGCTCCACTGCATTCTTTATGCACCCATTGTCCACAACTTGTGCATCTGAACCATGTTTCCGTCTTTTTGCCGAAGTCTCCACATAATATGCAGATATCAGTTTCACCTCCCTCGTTGATTATGTCATCCAACTCATCGTCATTGCAAAGACCTTCTTCATCAAAATCGCTTTCTTCAGTATCGCTATCCTTCAAGATTTTTTTGTTTATTTTTTGTTTGATTATTTTTTGTACTTTGGCTTTCCCTTTATTTTTATTTAGTTTTAATCCTGCATCATTAACCAATACTTGTCTGGTTACTTTTTTCTTTCCTTCTTCCGACTTCGCCAGTTTTTCTTTTTTTTATTCTCTTTTTCTTCTAAGAATTCTTTTAAAGGGGTGCTTGTTAGAATTTCAGAATGTTGCTTTTGTCGTCCATATTTTCTTTTAATTTTTTTATTGGGCAAAGGAACTGGAGAAATAAGTGAAAGAGAAATATGTGGACGCTTGGTTATTTCATTTTGTTTTGTGGGGGTTGTGTGACGACTTTCAGGAGACTGTCGGCTGGTTGATGGACGTGGTAATTCTGGTTCTCTTATAGATGGTGTTGTTATTAGTGGAGGTGTTCCCTGAGGTGCAGGTTCAGGAGAAACATCTCTATCCAAGCTATCATTGTTTAAATTATCAGCAGGAAAAAAGTCATCTTCTGTGAACTTATCAGAGTTTAACGGAAAAATTCCGCACGTTCCGAAACCAGAAACGGCCTTATCAATATTTGCCACCTGATCATATGCTAACTTAAAAATCTCGGCGACATCATATGGAGTAATTTTATCTTCAAACTCTGAGTTGCTGATCTTAGATTTTAGAAAGGAATTGCAATGGCGACCATACGCATATTTTAATGCAGAAAAAAATGACACATCAAGAGGTTGTAATTTGTGGGATGTGTGGGGTGGAATACTAACCATTATAATCCCATTCTCTTTGCAGTAATTATAAATATCCAGTGAAATATGGCTCGAGTGATTATCTAATACTAACAGCACGGGATTATCTGGACTAGACAGGACTTTTTTTTGGAAATGCTTCAGCCATAATAAAAACATAGACGTATTACTCCATCCATTATCCGTGCAGTTGTAAATCGCACCGCTTGGTCCATTTTTCTGAAGCTGTGGGCTCATCCTCTTCCTGGGAAATATAAATAATGGAGGTATGTAGTTACCGGAGGCACTGAACGCCATTATTACCGTGATATTCTTCCCTCGTTCCCACGAAGAAATGATTCCAAACTGCTTTACTCCTTTGGGTCCAAGTCTTTTACATGATTCTTTAGGAACCGTAGATATACCGGTTTCATCAACATTGTAAATGCGATCTGGCAGAAATTTATATTTTTCTTGCACTGTTTCCAAATTTTTAAAAAAGCGGTCTACTTATATTTTATTGAAGGCTGTTATTCTATTAATGCTTGTAGCTTCTGGCTTTCTCAAGGAAATTTGAGGATTTCGTTTTATAAATCCTAGATACCAGTCTTTTCCAGCCATTTGTTTATTCTTATTAAAATTGTGTTTAATTTCATTGCGTTCTGCATAAGCAAATGCCATGGTTCTCAGCTCTATGCAAGTGATACCAAAAAATAAATTGGCCAGCTTGAGAACATGATCTAGTATCTCCTTTTCATGATGTGCCGAAAACAATGCGGCTCTACCAAGAGACTCTGATTTGACTTCCTTTAATAAATTTTTAACCTTAAGTTTTCTCCTCAATGTAGCTTCTGGTATTGAAAATGCCCTTGCCACTTCCCGAATTTTACGACCATCTCTACAAATTGCATTCAATGCTGCATTAAGAGCTGCTGCAGAAAATGATCCTCTCTGTGTTTTTCGTATATATTTTCCCATTTCTAAAAAAGAAAAAGATGCCTCAAAATGCAAAATAGACACTAAATAATAAATATTCTATACTCCATTGTTATTTAAGGTAATGAACTGAAAAGGCAAAGATGACGCACTATAACAGCAAAATAAAACAGCAAATAGCCTGTTCAGCATAACCTACAAAAAATGGTTATCAAAATTATCCATCATCAAATATTTAACAGATAAATCCTCGCTAACTGAAAATAAATATCACCTACTCCCATGAATATGAAGAAAATCCAATGGAACCATTTTTAAACAACTTACCATTAATATTCGCAGTGTCAAAAATAACAAGAAATCAACGTGTATCGCGTTACTCTGCCTCACAGATACTAAACAGTACGAAAGCTGACCGATGAAGTTTTAAAGTAATAGTAGTTTCTAAAGGAGGGCGCCACGGGTATAAAAACTGAATTAAGTGAAGTACTTGATAAAATACAGAGGTGCGTCATCTTAGACGCTGCGTCATCTTCCCCGTCCTTCCCCTACACAACAAGACACAAGCATATCAAAAGTGGCTGCAAACAAATGATCCAGATGCAGATGGAGATGATAGATACATATATGCAAGATCAAATAAAGAACCCACACAGAAGGTTTTTTCTTTCTTTTCATGCTTAGAATGAGCCGCAATTTTGCGTTGAGTTTCGATGTGTTACCAATGTTATCATGGCGAGATAAAATAAAAACTGCAAAGAGAGAAAATAGAGGATACTTACAAGTATCGAAGTATCCGCAAAATATACATAATTCTCTGTATTTATGTAAACGCACCGTACGTTTATCTCCGGAGATAAATATCAGATATACCTCTACTTGATGAGTTAAAAAATACACCGTAAGAATCCAGTAGGAACCATTAATTTGAATTACCTAGACTTTTTTAGATGATCTAAAATTGGAGACTGGAGACCACGCGAGCACAGTTGTAGTAGAGGAAGACCCCAAAAACGGTGGCTGGACGACATCAAATCAAAAATGGGGAGAAACTGGCACCAAATAGCACAAAACAGAGAAGAGTGGAGAACTCATCGAGAGTCCTTTGTCTACGAGTTAATGCAAACAGATATCATAACCTAATATCACAAAAATAATCAGAATTCATAAAAATAAAAAAGTCATCATAAATTAAAACCCATAGGTACTATTTGTTGTGAAATTTCAACAACCCCCATCTAAAGTAAAATAACCTAAAATATTGTTTATGAAAATCATGTTTTGTACAACGTTTTCTTACAACGCGTAGTAAATCTGAGCACTATTGAGTAAAAGTTAAAATTTTTGGAAGAGTACTAAATCAAATCTCCTTTTCTGATAACTACTTGTATCTTGACACATTAATATTTTCAAGTGGACTGGTGGTGTATAATTCAAGATGATTTGTGATGTTTATAATATAATGATTTCCCACACAAACTGGCCTTGTTTGTTTACCTTAAGTACTGGCACTTAGAAAATTAATTACCCTCTGGCTCTGGGATCATTTTTTAATAGCTGCCTTTATAGGTAGTGCATGTTTTGTCCATAGTTTCATGATACAGGGGTAAAAAAAATCATAAAAAAGAAGAAATTATCATAAATTTTAATTTACAACATTTTTTAGGAACTACTGTATCCGCCAAAATAAACAGTACCGAATATAAAAAAATATTATAAAAAGGAATGAATCCCTCTCATTCTGTATACCATAATAAAAATTACTAAAGAAGTAAAAATCTTCTCTTGTAGATGGTAGGTATATAATTTATTTAATTTTTTTTTCTAAAATAGATCCAAGTTGGACTCAAAGTGGGTACATCACTAGTACATTACAAACAAACGTTTTCGGACTAATCAGTCAAAGCTCCATCAGGTTAAAGCTCCAGATCAAACGCAGTTGAAACTAGCTACTGAGGTAGATCGAATGACCTTACCAATATAAAATATTAGCCATCTCGGCTACATCGAGAGCGACAATAAGTCGATGTTAAAGGAATAAGGTATATTTAAACCAACATGAAGTCTTCATCTTGGCTTCAAACTACATGGTTATGTTGAAGACAGTACGAAGCATACTCTGCTTCCTACTAGGCTTCCTACTCTGCTAGGGGGAGATTTGACAATATTGCGTAGTATAGGCAATAAAACTGTCTATATACTTACTAGAAAAAAAAAGTAGCTATCGGGCATAGGCATAAGTATTGGGTCTTGTGTTGGTGTTGACATTTGGTTAAAATTTATTTAATTTTTTTATTCTAAACAACGTCTTTTGCAATAAGTTAGAAAAGAATGAGCTTACAATGATTGTATGGGATTGTTTCCTATTCTGTGGTATGGGTAGCATAAGTAAGAGAGAGAAATAGAGAGAGAGAGAAAGAGTTATTATTTCAAAAGAACTTAAAAAAGATAGAAAATACCACTTCCAAATTTCCAAAACTTGATTGGAAAGGCATTGAAAGTTTTACTTATAATCGAGCCAACCCGAGAACTTTTGACATTGTCCTCGTACGTGTCACTTATAGATTGTATCATCATTCCCATCATTCTTGTATTTTAGTGCCTCTCCTTATGGAAAGATTTAAGTCGACTTTACATTACATAATTTATCATGTGATTTTTCATATGATTTGTCCATGGACCATGGAGTGAAATTTTCATGTTTACACTGTGTGATTTGTCATATGATTTTGTTATAAGCATTGTGTTTTATCAGAAGCATTGTCATGCGGCTCGTCATGGACAAAATCATATGATAAATCACGTGATAAATCATGTAGTGTAAAGTGACTTTACACTCTGATGTCTACGCTTAAAGTTTATATAGATATTTTCATGTAATGCTTGAATGTTTTGATGATATATAGAATGTAAATATACGATTCTAAACGAATGAATGGCTGAAAAGAGAAGAAAGAACTCCATATAAAATACCTGAACACTAAAAACTAAAAGAACTATACAGGAAAAAATAAAGAAGTAAAAAGAAAAGTGGCGACTTACAAAATAAGAGATGGCAAAAACGTGCACATAGATAGAACAGCACATAGGAGGAACAATATCTGTCCATCTGACTTTTGTAGATCTCAAGAAGGCCTATGACTTGATACCTAGAACCAATCTATGTGAAGCGATGTGAAGCAATGTGATGCAATCGAAGACATCGAAGTTTCACGAATGTCAATAAAAGCACTTTACAAGAATAACAAAATAGTTATCAAAATGGGCACTAGAATATACAGTCCATTTAAGACGACTGTTCAAAATATTCCTGAAAAAAACATGAAACCATGCAAATGACAGTGCGAAGTAATGGGCATACCAGTAAGAAACAAATAGGTATCTACTTATACAGCCCAAGTTTTTCTAACTACCAAATTAATAGTGATCTCACAAGACGAAGATGACCTCAGCTTTATGATGAGAAAACTTGAACAGGAATATACAAAAAATAGAATGGGAATAAGCCTAAAGAAAACTGAATACCTAACAACGGAGAATACAGAAATAGAATAGCTGGAAATAGAAGTTGTTCTGAAGCTATTTTCTTGTGGCATTTTTACAATTTTAACTATTTATAATGGGAAATAAGCCACAATATTATTAATAAAAATCATTTTTTAATAATATTGCGGCTTATTTCCCATTATACATAGCTAAAATTGGAAATAGAAGAATGTAAACAATTCAAAGAAACAGACAAGTACAAGTGTTTAGGTTTCATAATATCAAACAAAGGAACAACTGAAGAAGATATAAAAAATAAACTAGGACAAACAAGAGACTGCATAAACTCAACGAAAAAAGTACGTAATATTAATAAAAATGTTAATTCAGACAACAAAAGCAATACTTAAAATTTGTCAAATTCTTGGTTTTATTGGAACAACAAAGCGATGTTCATCAATTCATTATGTTCGTTAGTTGATCCAATGTATTACGTTTATTTAATGGATGAACATCCATTTATTAATATTACGAACACTGTTCACTGAGCCAATGAACACTATTCATTGAAACAACAACGTCGTTAATTGACCGATGAAGACTATTCGTTGTGTCAATAACAGTGCTATTTCTCCTAACGTATTTCGTTTATTTCTACAATTACAGATTTCTGTTTATTCTTACAATTAATTCCGTTCATTCCCGCAATAAATACGGTTATTCTTACAAGCAATAATTCTATTCATTCCTACTATAAACGTATTTTATATTGATGTACTGAATGCGTTAGCTCAATGTATGTTAGCTCAATTAAGATTAATAATAACTTTGCAAAACCCCCTTTTTTGTTCTAAAGCTAATGGACTTTACACTGGGTAATTTCTCATATGATTTCTCTTATACAGTGCGCTGGAAAAGTGTTGTCCCCTTATTAATTTATTTATTTTTAGCACATAAGCAAAATGCTTGGACAGGTCGATTTTTAAAATAATCAAAGTATATTATAACATCAATGTTTCGAACTTTACGCGATCCCTGTTCAGGTGACAGCCACAACTTTGGTTTTTTTTTAATGGGAAAGTACATCATGTGACAGCTCATTTAAAAGCGTTTGAAATAGTGATTCCAAAAATGTATAACACTTTAATCCTTTTGGAGAGCGCAGGTGCAAAATTTCGATCGAATTCTTTTTAAACGCATTCATTTTTTTGGAATCCTGAGAAAACTAATAAGCATTTTTGAAAAATTTAAACGCATAATAAAAGATTAGGGGAAGATGTTCAACAGTGAACCACTTTTTTTTGAAAGCTCAAAAAATAGGTAAAATTAAAATTTAAAATATATTTTTTGCGTTTAAACTACATAATAGAGTTTCTAAATTATTGTTTTAAAGTGCATTTTTAATTTTAACAATTTATGTAATAGATATTAGTCTTTGTTTGTTAAATGTCATTTGATTAACTGTGGACCAGGGGTGGTCCACAATGAATCATGAACAATTTTACAGTGAACCATTTAATTTATCAGTCAACCAACAATGCAATAATCAGAAACAAGTGGGAAAAAGTATATGATTTTTATTTAGTTAATGTTTTATTACAAAAATGGTGCTTATTAAACATCTAACGGCTGCAATTTAGCTGAAGTATGCGGAGGCAGTGTGAGAATTGTTACTCCAGAATTTTATGCCAAATCCAAGGCCTCTATGGAGAAATCCGATTCGTGGTTATCCATGATGAGTAATGACGGATTTTCTGGAGTTAAATTGGTATGATGGATAAAATGTTTTATTACGTCCACAAACAGATTACTATTCATACAACATTCGTGCAACATCAAGTCTCTATAATTCTTTCTGGAAAAAACAATGACAGGAGGTATTGCATGCCCTGTTGCGCTTACCATGCAACATGTTGTAACCAAAGTTCCCTTTTCACCGCTAGTAACCTTTCCGACATTCGACAAACCAGTTGGGGCAATTACCTTTTGGGGCAATTACCTTTTGGGGTTTCTGAACAGTTGATGTTCCCGTTTCGTCCAAATTATAAATGAGTGTGCCATCAGCAAATTTGTCATTTCTGTTAAGAACATTTGATTAATTATCAAAAAAGGTTTTCACATTTTCTCGGTTAAAAGACGTTGCTCTTGCAAGACTGCAGGGTTCTGGCTTTCTCAACGAGATATCTGGATGTCGATTTCTAAAACATCTAAGCCATTCTACACCAGCTATGGAATTTCTTTCCCAGGAATCTGGCATTTTAATGTTGTTTAGCCTCGCCATTTCATAAGTAACTTGCCTGCAGTCTTTTGTGGTGAGTCCGTAGAATTTTAGTGTACAAATCTTGAAGTATCCAATTAATACATTTTCTTGTTCTGAAGAAAAAACCCGATTTACTTCGTAGTTGGGAACCAAAGAAATGTTGCCTCTTTATTTTTACATGGCGGCGAAGTGTAGGATAAGGAATTTCGGCTTCTTTAGCTGGCTTTCGTATACTCATGCCTTTTTCTACTGTTCCTAAAGCCTTTCTCATATTTTCCTGTGTAGTTGCTCCAAATTTTTTCCTTAGTTTTGTTTCGCGGCATTCTAGAAAATAAAAACGTAAAATTGTTATTCTAGAACGTGTTTAGTTCGAGTCTAATAAATAAAAACAATAAACATAAATGTACTTTTTAAGCAAAGTTAACTTAGTTCACATTTTTTTAAAGAAACACTTACAAAAAAGTATCTGGTCCACAGTGAACCGGTTCACTGTGAAACAGGGTCGATTGATTCACTGTGTACCACCCTGTACATTATTATATTTTAGGTTAGAAAAAATAAGAAAAAAGCTTAACACACTTGCAACTATTTTACATAAGTATGGCCAAATACATAAAGAAAATTATGTGAAAGGTTTGCTCTTAAATATAATCAACGCAAGGACATTAAAAATCGTAATACTTACTTTAAATATATAAGTTTTTCCCTCTAAAAACAACAATTGGCTCGCACCTCCTATAAACTTTGCAGCACGTGCCGGCTAACTGACCGGATGGATTTGTAAGTCAACTGTGGTTAATATTCGTAGAACGCAAGTGTCTGGCGTTGCCAGATTTCCTAATATTTCAGTGGTTCACTGTACCCCACTGGTTCACTGTTGAACATCTTCCCCTACATTATTACCGAGGGCTGAAAGTCCCTTAAAATAAACAAAAAGTTTCTTTTGAATGGTATATTTGAAATTAAAAATCATACTAAATTTTCTCTTTTTCACCCCTGTGACTTACTAAAATAATCATTATAGAAGTTCTCAGGGACTTCAGACCCTCGATAATACTGTAATATTTTATTCTGCGTTTAAATTTTTTAAAAATACTAATTAGTTTTCTCAGGATTCGAAAAAAATGAATACGATAATAGACACACGAAAACTTCGTTCCAGTACGGACTACACTTAAAAACGAAATGAAATTATTCGGCACTTTGGCAGAGGTAACAGCATTGTTTAACAAATAACGATTTATTGTTTCAACAACTTCGTTTATTATTACCATGAACGCATTGATTATAGTTATTAAACGCAAACGCAGTAGTAGATTAATTAATGCATTCGTTGTCACAACAATCAGTTTACATCTATGGAATAATCAAATATTACTCTATATTAACAACATTTGTACATTGTTTTAATGAAATCTGTACGTTGTCACGATAAACCAAGGTAATTACTTATCATCTACGAAATCAAGAAAGTGCTTTGCTGCCAGAATTGCCATTATTTATTAAATATACGAAACTAACTTATTGTCTGAATAAATTGAGTGTGATTGATTAATGTACTCTAGATATTTTCACAATTATTATTCAATGATTGTGACAATAATCAAATATATTGATCAATGTCTAAAAGTTCGTTGAAACAAAAAATTAAATTGTTGTTACAACGAAATACTATTCAATAATCACTGTTAATCAATATTACGAACTAAATTTTGAGTGTACGAAAATTGAATCCGGTAGGTACTGTAAGATAAGAACATCAGTATAAAAACGAAAAGAAGAATATATAACACCATGACAAGAAGTATCCTGACTTAAGGGTGTGAAAATTGAATAAAAAATAAGAAAACTAAAAACAAAATAAGAGCAACAGAGATAGAATTTAACAGGAATGAGCATGGAATTTAAGAGCAACAGAGATGTCACAAGAAGAGATAGAATAAATAATAATATAGAGATTAGGAAAAAAATGGAAATGAACAGATATAATAGACTACATAGAGCAGGGAAGATTAACCTGGTACGGACATGTCAGAAGAGTAGACAAAAACGCTGGAAAAACATAATAACAGAGTGGAGCCCGATAGGAAGAAGGAAGAGTGGCAGGCCCCGAAGATCTTTCAGAGATGAAATGGACGAAGAAAGGGAAAAAAGAAATCTGCAGGAAGGGCACTGGCAAAACAGAAATAACTAAAGAGGACGGTTAAATGAAGGAATACAATGAAACTGCAGAAATCCTTAGTATATTACATATATTATACGTCTTGATGATGATATTATGTAGAATTAGTCCAGGACGCATCTGTTTTGAGATGGACGTTGAGAGGTGACTCATATTTTTTTGCAGAAATTGCTTGGAATTAACTGATATAATAATAATTGAATTATCCTCCCACTCAAAAAGGTCCGGAACATTGTTTAAATAATCAAAATGTCAAAAAATGAAGGAAAAAATCGATTTCTTCCTTCGTTTTTTGATTATAACTTTAAAAGTATTTACTTCCGAGAAAAGTAGCACTAACATAAAAGTTGCGTAATTAAATTTCCTATAATACAGGATTGATTAAACATTTTAAAAATTGTCACCCTTGTTGTAAAATAGCAATAATTGAGAAAAAATCCATAAAAAACAAGTATTCGAATTTTACGTTTTTCAACCATTTATGCTACGCTTAAAACCTTCATATTTTACCCAGAAAAACTACATAATATAATAAATCAATACTGTAAATTTCGTTTATTTGCAGGATTGAAATTAAAGCAGACAGCAAGTTGATTTTTTTACATATAGAAGTATACTGTACCTTTCATTTGCAATTTGTAAAATTAACATCGAATTACTGTCACGGCGGCGTCAGGAATTTTTTTAAATAAACATTAATGTTTGATGCTACGCGCAGGACAGCGCTGTTCGATTCACACAAGTTGATTTCAACCAAAATTTCTTCCAATGTTTATCTAATATATTATTTTCTTACTCTACATTTTGTTGTATTTTAATATTTTAATTCCACAAAAATCAAACTAATTTGATTATTGTTTGTGAAATATTGTTTAAACAATTGCATATGTTTAAAAACAATAAACTTTTATTCTCTAAGTTAAAATATATGAACACAGAAAGTTTTTGCTAAAACCAGTGTTTTTTCAAAGGACAGAGTATGTGTTTTTATTTTGCAATAAACAAATGTATTTATTTATATCGAAATTTACTAAAAATTAAAATTTATCAATAATTATCAAAGGTTATTGAAATGCCCAATCAGAGCAAATATATCCTTTGTCCTGCGCATAGCACCAAAAATTAATGTTTATTTAAAAAATTCCTGGCGCCATGGTGGTAAACCAATTTTAATTTTGCAAATTGCAAATAAAAGGTACAGTATTCTTCTATGTATATGTAAAAAAATCAACTTGCTGCCTGCTTTATTTTCAGTCCTGCAACATTTTGAAAAAATGAATTTTTTTTGCGAAAGCTGGATTTCAAAATTTATTTTGCAAAATATATTAAGGGCCAGTTGTTCGAACGCTAATCAACAATGATCATAATCAAATAATTAATTACTGTCAATGTCAACTTTGTTTGGGTTGTTAAAAAGTCTGTGGAGTCTATAATCAAATAATATAACAATAATTATTAACATAATTAATAATAAATCTCATAATTATAATTAATTATGTTTTTAGCAACCCAAACAAAGTTGACATTGACAGTTTTGGTGACAGTAATTAAATATTTGATAATGATCATTGTTGATTAGCGTTCGAACAACCGGCCCTTAACCTAACTTAATGAAATTTACAATATTGATTTATTATATTATAAGGTTTTTCTGGGCAAAATATGAAGGTCCTAAGTGAAGCATAAATGGTTGAAAAACGTAAAATGCGAATACAGTAAAACCTCGATATAACCGACTAATTGGGGGGTCTGGAAGTCCGTTAAAGCCGAAAGTCACGTTGTATAAAAATACGTTTAAAATAAATCAGACTACTTAGAAATGTGTGCTGAATATGCTATAATTAAAAGTTTATTGAACTTCTTTGTAAATTACAGCGTTTGGGGTCTACGGGGACCCCGTTGTTATGCAGTGTATCTTGTAAGGGCAGGGTTAAGTATGTATAATATTAACAGGACGTTTTTAATTTTTTTACATTTGATCGGATTTTTTGTCCGTTATATCCGAAGTCCGTAAAATAGAGGTCCGTTATATCGAGGTTTTACTGTACTTGTTTTTTATGTTTTTTTCGCAATTATTGCTATTTTGCAACAAGGGTGACAATTTTTAAAATTGTTAACCAATCATATATTGTACAAAATTTAATTACGAAACTTTTATGTCAGTACAACTTTTCTCGGAAATGAACAATTTTAAAGTTATAATCAAAAAACGAAGAAAAAAATCGAATTTTTCCTTAATTTTTTGACATTTTGATTATTTAAACAATGTTCCGGACCTTTTTGAGTGGGAGGATAACTCAAATATTACTATATGAGTTATTTTCAAGCAATTTCTGTAAAAAAATATGAGTCACCTCTCAACATCCAAATGTACTAACATTTTTACAAATGCGCCCTGGTCTAAATGTAAATGCATGGATTTTTATTACTAGGTTTTAATACTCATTACCAGCTACTTACGCCACTTGACCCTACGTCTATTTATTTTTAATCCGTTCCAAGTTTAAAGTAAACCAAGAATAAATAGCGAGTGCTGACTGATGCCCATTTAAGCATCATTTCGCCAATATCAATAAAGTCCAAGCCAAGTAATTAGGAAAAATAAACCAATCACTATTATATAAATAGTTATGGAAAAAGCATTCTATGTCAATTAGAGCTGTTTATAATACGGTAATGTGTTGATGTAATAAAAAGGTAATGAAAATGAATTTTTCAGTAACATTTTAAGTTCAAGTATCAATAACATAGGATACATTGTATTTGTAGTATGTATAATGCATTTTATAAGCATTCAATTTTATAAAACGCTCAGTATATTATTATGTTCTTTCCAATACTGGCAGATTATAGGCGGAGTCGTTCGTAGAACGTAGAAGTGAGAAACACTAGGAAAACTGGATATAAAACAACAAAAAGAAAAACAGGGAAAACAAGAACTCTTCAAAATAAAAGGGTTCCACTGTTTTTAAATCTTTGAATCCCAAAAAAAGCAGAAATGGGATATTTACAAAACAATGAGAAAAACAAGTAGGTATCATTGAATAAAAGATGGTAAAGTTCACTAAATCGGCTGACAATACATGTAAACATGATTGCCAATCTGAGCAAAACGTGAGATAGACTGATGGGACTACGTTTGGAGCTCACTTGGAATTAACTTTGATTTACGTATGTAATTAATCTTGGAGTAACGTTGTACTGACTCTAAAATTAACTTGGACTAACTTGAGAATTAATTTTGGACCACCATTGCATTATACTTGGACCCTAATTAGATAGAGAAAAAAGGACAAAGTAAAGATAGACGAAAAAAAATGAAACAAAAAAATTTAAAGAAATTTGAAAGGTATCAAAAAATTGTACGCTTTGACAAGGTTCTCTGAAATCACACTGGTCGTACTTCAGTTCACCTTTTTTTTTATATTTTTTTTAATTCGATGTCCAACCTATTGAAATACGGCCTCGAAAAACGTTAAAATTTAAAACCTATGCTTTTCTATTCCTTATAAATAAATCATCTTTAGTTTAGTAGGCTTCTACCGTATTAAGTTTAATATTAAGATAAATATATAACAATTACTCGTTACAATTATCTATCTTAAAGATATGCATTTATTTCATAAAATGTAATAATTATATTATATTGTAATTGTTCAACATCCGCTAATAACCTTCCATGGTTGATGTGTCTTTATGTAAATAAAAAAAAAACAATTACTCGTATATTCTACACAAAAGTTAAAGGCGAAATGAATGACAATAAATATGTTTATTTTATTTATGTTTCTCTATGACACTCTTCGGTGTGTGGCGAATCACATGGTTGGAGGTCCCATTCATCCATTCAAAAATATCGAGGGATGGAATATTGAGAAGAACAAAAAATGACGAGTTTTGATGTTTTGTGATTGATGACTATAAAACTTGAAATTTGATATTTATGTAACTTTAAGAATGTTGTTCCCATTTCCATCCTTAATTTACAACTAATCACTTCGTTGATTATTGTAGAAAATGAAATATTGTAGTATTGTTGAATGTGAAAAATGTAAAATTAATGTTGATAAAATAAAATAACTCTGTTAAAAAAATATTGTGTAGTTTTTCAGATCCAAATTAAGTAAAAATGTGGAATGTGAAATAAATAACCTATATTCTTTGGAAAAAACTAATAAGAAAATCTTTAATGAAAAGTGTAATTAAACAACAATATACATACACTATTATTATTATGGTAGGGGAGCCCAAGCGGGGATTTTTGCAGTTACTCGAGCGCGTCAGATTATCATATGGGGAGAAACCTGGTACCCTGCAGATGTACCTCTACCATATATTGGCTCTTAACACAGGGGCGTTCGTTAAGGGGGGCCCGAAAAAACATCTATCCTTAAAAATACTCGAAATTTTCAGATTAAGATAAGTTCTGTACATGCAAAAGAGTGCATTTTTTAAAATCTGACGAATTGAGAGGGGCGTAAGGAAATGGGAGGGTCAAAAAGTTTTACAAAATAAAGGCGAATATTTCGCGAAATGAACGTCATATCGAGAAACTAAAAAATACGTTTACAATATTTTTCAAAAATCTATCGAATGATACAAAACATGACCGCCCACGGTGAGGGGGGGGGGGTAAATTTAAAATTTTAAATACAAATCCCGCGATATTTCACAAAATAAACATCAGATCGAAAAACTGCAAATACACAAGTCAAGTCAAGTCAAATTTATTCATCACATGCGACATTATACAAAGTTGTACATGTATGAGACAAGTCAAAGTTACAGACATATAATGTACATATTAAAAGTATATAAATTAATAAATACGACAAAACATACTTAAAAGTTATTTTTAAAATATGGCTCTAGCTCACAAATGTATTGATGTACACACCTCCGAAAGTTTGGCTGATGTAAATTCATTCGTATATCTATTGGCAATTTGTTAAAGAAACTTATGGCTGCGTAATGTACACTAGACTTATTCAATAATTTTGAAAAATCTATCGAATGGTACTAAACACGGCCCCCCGCGGAGTTGGGGTGGGGGTAACTTTAAAATCTTAAATAGGAGCCCCAAATTTTTATTGCAGATTTGGATTCTTTACGTAAAATGAGCAAGTTTTTTTCGAAACATTTTTTCGAATTATGGATGGATGGCGTTATAATCGAAAAAAACGGTTGTTGGAAATGGAAAATTTAATTAAAAAATGGAAAGTCCGCACTAAAATGGAAAATTTTACTTAACTGTTTTTAGTTTTAGGACCTAATAATCACAACCCACTAGTTCCCCAAAGCGCTCGAGTGACTGCAAATTTAGCATACTTTCCTCCCCTACATCGTCATCATCATTATCTTTGCCTTTATCCGTATGCAGGGTCGTCTTCCATAATTAGGTACATTTCTCAACAAGTGTCTGTCTTGTGTCATACCAATATTAATCTCCTTTACTGACATGTCGTACTCTGTGTCACTACCAAGGAGGGTTCGGGGGATACCGAAACACGTAGGGGCTATTGAAACATGGTCTTTTAGCTAATTTGACACCTATAAATCCTTTTCAATTTACCTATGAATATGTAATGTATTTACTATCAAGACTGCAACACAGACAGAACACTTAAAAACTCGGCCAGAATGACATGGATCAACAACCCATCAGAACAAAAAAACGCGTGAAACAAGGTGACTCTATCTTCCCGACACTATTTAATCTGATACCTATTGAAAGGAATCATAAGGAGGAAAAACTTTGCAAAAAAAAACATTATTACATATCAACTTCAACTACATAGTGGCATATACAGATGATCTAGTCATCATAGCGAAGCGAAGACGAAGAATTTATAAAAGCAATTGCAAAATTAGATAAGGAAGCGAAGATAATAGGACTAGAGATAAACCAGCACAAAACAAAATACATGACGATAGGGAAGGATGACACAACAACTCGGAAATATCTAATAACACAGAACCATAAATTTGAAACCAGTGGTACAGGTACTTATGTACAGGTACAGGTACCTATCTATTTTCTGCCTTTTGCCGTTCTGTAACAACAGAGCTTTTTTGTATTCAAGCTACCTTTTATTGTCTATTCACCGTTGGCTGTGTGTCAGACATTGTATAATGTATAATACCAAATTGCAATATTTGTAATCGCTTTACCAATATTTGAAACATTGAAACACTGTGTATCACTGTCAAATCACCTAGTTCGAAAATGCTTCCTAAATGAGCTAGAGCTCTTTGACGAAGGAATCTTGTAATTAGTTTTTTTAATACCTCCAGAACGCTTCTACTTAGAGAAACGAAAACTGGTACACCTATTTATCTTCCAGAGATAAATCGACTCCATAAATTGCGAATTTCTAGTACCTGTTCTACCTATTCTATTCCATACAAGCGTTTTTGCTTCTTTTGTTTTGTTGAACATTTTTTTAGCACTATGCCATATCAGTGGTGGAAAAGTTCACCCGCGACACACTTTGATATGGGGCACTTGTGGGGCCAGCTACGCCACTGAGCGACAGTCAACAGGATCCGCATAGTCATGATGATTTCTAACCTTGCTCCAATAAATCTGCTCTTGACTGTTGGACCATTAGTGCACCCTATGCAACCTACATCTGAATCTTATGTTTGTGCGTCACAGTTTTGCCATATTATTTTATTTATTTCTTTCACAATTTCAATCAAATTTAAATGTACGTATAGGAATAATGTATATAATATATTATATCCGTTTTATAGCGTTCTACGCCTTTCCGTTCCTAATCGCCACTCCTTATTATTGTGGCAGTATTCCTCTCTTAGATTTCTTTCAGACATCGCCTTGGAGATGCCCTTTACCCATGTAGTTGCTGGTCTTCCTCGTGTTCGTTTTTCTGTGGGGGTCCATTCTAACACTTTTTTGGGGATTCTCCTTTCGTCCACTCGTCATACGTGTACGTACCAAACTAGCTGTTGTCTTTCGACATCATCTATGATTGTTCTTTCTATTTCCATTTGTTGTCTAATGTCGTCATTTCTTATGTGTTCTAGTCTAGTCTAGATCTTCTTGCTGACCTTCTCCAAAAATCCATCACAGTGGCTAGTAATTTATCTTTGTACTTGTTGGTTAATTGCCAGACTTCAGCTCCATAAGTTAACACTGGTTTTAATATTGTGTTGTAAATTCGTTTTTTATTTTCTATTCTTATATTTTTTTGCCACAGTACCGAATTCAGGGCTCCTATCACCTGTTTTCCCTTTACTATCCTTTCCTTAATATTTTCTTCGTTTCGTCCTGTACTAGTTAGTTTTATTCCTAGATATATGTATTCATTGGAGCTTGTAATTGTCTCCTGTTCCAGGTTCAGGTTCTCCGTTTCTTCTGGTCCTACGCATTAGAGTTGCACAAGTTTGACTTGAATGTTTGAACTTGACTCGAGTTTGACTTAATTTCAAGTCAAACTCAAGTCAATCCTTCTGAAAAATATTTCAAGTCAAGTCAAACTGGTCAATCGTACAGGTTTGAAAATTCAAACTGTTTGTCAAACTAGTTTGAAAGAGTTTGAAAAATAATTTATTTAGTAGATATACTTTTTTGTCGAGATAGACATGTTAGTTGCCAATTAAGATAAGAAAATTAATAATACAATGAGTGCCACATAAAAGTCAAAATTTTCAATGTGTTTTAATTTAAAACTTTTAAATGTACATAGATATTTATTTTTTTTCGAATCCTGAGGAAACTAATAAGTATTTTTGAAAAATTTAAACGCAGAATGAAAGATTGCGTTATTATCAAGGGCCAAAGTCTCTTAGAATAAATAAAAAGTTTGTTTTTAATGAAATATTTGCAATTAATAACAACACTAAATTTTCCTTTTTATGTTCACCAATGTAACTTATTAAAATAAACATTATAGAAGTTTTCAGGGATGTTCGTCCCTCAGAAATAATGTAATCTTTCATGCTGCGTTTAAATTTTTTTTAAAACACATTGAACATTTTGATAAGCGACATGTTACGCATATGCCCTTAAGGGTTACAATAAAATAAGACTATTTGGTTTTTCAATGAACAGCTCAAAATAAAATTATTTGGAATTTTTATGACTTTCTTTTATTAAAAAAGGCATTTATTTATCTTACGGGCCAGTTCGAAAAAACATGTGGTACCAAGCTGCTAGTTCACTCGAAAATATGTACCACAATACAAAAGTTAGTACATATTGCTGTATATTCGTTGGCATTTCTTTAAAATTCAAAACTAACCATAGGGTTATTAGACCTGGATCCCGCGTACCAAAAAAAGTTGATTAATAGCAAGCTGAAAATTTGTTCATAGCTTAACGGTGCCTAGTCGGACAAACTTTGATGTACGGGAACACTGGAACGGGGGAAGTTTTAATTGTGGAACAGTTTAAAAATTTGGAACGTCAGATTACGAAAACATCCCATGTATTTTGTCAGTCAGAACATCCAATTGATTTGTTACCCTTTCATTAAACTCTCATGCAAAAATCAGACTGCTATTACTAACCAACATGATTCCTGTCATTTGACATGTTCTTCGTGTTCCACTCATTAAAATGCCCAATTGGTGATAAACACCAGTCTGATTTTTACATGAGAGTTTAATGAAATGGTAACAAATCAATTGGAAGTTCTGTCCGACAAAATACATGGAACGTTTACGTAGTCTGACGTTCCAAATTTTTAACCTTTTCCACAATTAAAACTTCTTCTGTTCCAGTGTTCCCATATATCAAAGTTTGTCTGACTAGACACTGTTAAGCTATTAACGAATTTTCAGCTTGCTATTCATCAACTTTTTTTTGGTACGCGGGATCCAGGTCTATATGGTTTTATATCTACAATTTAAATTTTTTTCGGCTACAGGCTACAAATGTTGGGTTTAAATTAAAAAAAATGTATAAATATGCATTAAGCTTTCTAAATAATTATCCTAACTGGCGCGTTTATTGGGTTTTATTTGTCTATCTGCGGTATAAATATCGTATCAGCCAATACATTTCTATGTTTATTGAAATTTGTCAAAAAAAATTTTTGGACCTTGTTGGGGGGGGGGGGATTTCCCCTGCCGCTGCCCCCACCCTCCGTTGATCCGCCAGTGAACGAATAAAGGCGTAGGCGGTCTCATTTAAAATTAAAAATAAACACGTTGGGTAATATTCAAACTTTTCAAACTGTTTGAAGATGTTTGAATTCAAGTCAAACCTAAAGATATCGAAATCAAGTCAAGTCAAACTTTTTTATACAAAAAGTTTGATTTTCAAGTCAAGTCAAGTTTGTTGAGTAAAATCAAACTAGTTTGACTTGATGCATCTCTACTACGCATAGATATTGTGTTTTTTTGATATTCACCTCCAGGCCCCATTTTCTATATTCCTCTATTAGTTTCCTTGCCATATATTCCAGATCTTCCTTGATCCTATAAGAATAATAGAATAATTTTATAAGAACGTTTAAATTGAACCCAATTTTGAAAAAATGTGAAAACTTTCAATTATCCACGTTCGTCTGTCCGTCCGTCCGGCAGTATGTCTGTATGCCCGTAAACAAAACTTCTCCGTCATTATAGTAGGTAGAATGATAAATGAGGTGTCGAATAAAAACTTATAATCCAAGGATGGTACTAAAGTTGAGAAATTTGACCTAAGCTGTCTGCCCGTCTGTCCATCCGACCGCGAATTTAACTCCCCCGTCATTTTATAAGGTAGAATGACAAATGAGATGTCAAATGAAAGCTTATAATCCAAGGATGGTACTAAAGGTGAGCAATTTGACCTAGGCTGTCTGTCCGCCTGTATGTATAACCGCAAATATAACTCCTTTGTCATTATACCAGGCAGAAAGACAAATGATGTGTCAAATGAAAGCTTATAATCCAAGGATGGTACTGTAGGTGATACATTTGATCTAGGCTATCTGTCCATCTGTCCGTCTGAACACGAATATAACTCCGTCATTATACCAGGTATAACGACGGAGGAGTTATATTCGCGGTCGGACGGACAGACGGTCAGACAGCCTATGTCAAATTTCTCACCTTTAGTACCATCCTTGGATTATAAGCTTTCATTTGACACATCATTTGTCATTCTACCTGGTATAGTGACGGAGTAGCTATATTCGCGGTTGGGCTGACAGACGGACAGACAGCCTAGGTCAAATGTCTCACCTTTAGTGCCATCCTTGGATTATAAGCTTTCATTTGACACCTCATTTGTCATTCTACCTTGTATAATGACGGAGGAGTTAAATTCGCGATCGGACGGACAGTCGGACATACAGCCTAAGTCAAATTTCTCACCTTTAGTACCATCCTTGGATTATAAGCTTTCATTTGACACCTAATTTGTTATTCTACCTGGTATAGTGACGGAGGAGTTATATTCGCGGTCGGACGGATAGACGGACAGACAGCCTATGTCAAATTTCTCACCTTTAGTGCCATTCTTGGATTATAAGCTTTCATTTCAAACATCATTTGTTATTCTAACTGTTATAGTGACGGAGGAGTTATATTCGCGGTCGGACGGACAGAAAGACGGGGATAATTCAACGTTTTCACATTTTTTCAAAATTGGTGAAAACAACAACATAAAAAACTTCACTTAATTAGTGTTTTAAAACTATTTTTTAAATGCGACTCTATGTAATGTGATAGTATGGAAAAATAGAGGATATGGCATCGGTGTTACATGTGAAGCTCGGATCCAATTCCAAAATACGTACCTACATAAATATTAGGGTGCACTAATAATATAAAAGTTTTACAAGCTGCCCTGACTGTTTTATTCGAGATGTAATATTCAAATCAGGATATAAATCCGATTTTAGCTAGGAAGGTATTTAAACTTGTCAACGGCGGACCAGCAACCTTGCAAGGAGGGGGCAATTAAATAAAAAATTTGTAGTCACTCGCGTACTCAGGATTCTTTTTCGATATGGGCTGTTACTTTATTTTTCTTCATGTACCATGTCCTTTCAGAACGTTGATTACTATTATAGCTATCTTAATTTTATTCACTGCCACCCTAAATCAACCACGAAGTGCTTTTTCGTCCTGGACTGCGTTTGCCTTTTATTTTCACTTGCATACTATTTTGTAGCAACCTATATTTGAAACTTCTCATTACATGTCCAAAATACTCCACTTTTCTCTTCTTGATGCCTTCTATAATCTCAGTAGTCTTGCTGAGACGTTCTAGTATCGTGGAGTTTCGAATCTTCTTCACAAGATACTTTTACAATTCTTCTATAGAACCATCTTTCGAAAGTCTCAAGGAGATTTAGGTAAGTAGTTCGATTTCATTCACAGTCCAAGACTCGACACCATACAGTAAGACCGAGAACACGTACTTTGGAGAAGGAATTAAACTCACTATTTATTTTCAATCGTAATTAACTCTTTCTTAAAAAAAGGCGACACCATGCGAAGTCTCAAGGAGGAGGCAATTGACCCCATTGACCCCCCTTGGATCCGCGCCTGAAACTTGTCCATCTACCTACGATCTACGGGTTCCAAACGATATTCTTATGTCTGGTAAGGATTATTTTTCTTGACAATAACCTGGATCTCTTTATTGAATTAACTGGATTAGAAGTTGTTGAAGAACTTCTGGGTTGTCAGCAATAATTGCACTATCATCTGCATTCCCTAAACCGTATAGATATTTTTTCTACAGAGTAATATGTATAAGACAATATTATAGCATTTAAAGGTTTATTTTCTGTTCCATGCTAAAGTTTTTTCTCGATTATTTTTAAGGACTTCCAAAGTTCTTTTATGATGAACACGGTCGAATATTTTTTTTGTTGAACCAAACTTGACATCGGTGTAAAAAACGCTTATATAATCTTGAGTTCGGTGGATCAATTACATGGTATAAATATTTCGGTGTCTTAAGTGACACCCCGACACTGGCCACATCTACCGCTCTGTAGATGCAATCAATCAAACTCACAACCGTATGACAAGTCGTCACACGCTCACTTTTGTGCGTCCCTGTGCTAATTAATCATTAGTCAAGGAAGGCGCTGCCAGACGCACTTACCTCGGGCGTCTGCGTATGCAAGCGTAACGGGATTTTTTCTCCTTTTTTCTGTTAGTTTGCTCTTGATTATAGTTAAATGGAGTGTGATAGTGCCGCAGTAAATCACTCCTATTTTTAACAATGTTTCTTTCGTTTACTAAATAAATTTCTTTCGTTTAACCAATTTGATTTTAATCGAGTAGCATGTGGAAAGCAATACCACTTCTTTGACTTTTTAGATCGAAAACAATGTTCAAACTATACCGGCGTACCATTAAATAAAATTTTTACCCTGGTAAATTTTTACTTTAGAGCAGAGATTCCCAAAGTTTTCTCTCGTAGACCCATTGTCTCGTTTTTCAATTTTAAATCGACACCCTGCTATTCACTTTGAAAGATTTAAATTTCACTAGTGAAGTATTACAGGGTTATTCACTATATTTTGACCCCCTGTAAACTGCTTTATTTACAGAATTAGAAAAAAATGTTGAATACAAAAATTATTCGATTTTTAAAATATGATTTTATGACATATACAACATACCAGTGACGTTATCCATCTGGGCGTGATGACGTAATCGACTATTTTTTTAAATGAGAATAGGGGTCGTGTGCTAGCTCATTTGAAAGGTAATTCAATTCTCTATTCAGTAATATAAACTTTTAGATAATTATTTATACAGGGTGTCCAAAAAAATTTTTTAATTAAATTAATTGACACAAAAAGAAGGAACCAAGGAAGTTGGTCTTAAGGTCAACGAGGACAAGACCAAGTACATGGTGGTTACGAAGAACCCAAGACCAAGGGTTAGACAAAACGTAACAATTAATGAATACCATTTTGAAGTCGTCATAGAATTTAAGTACCTGGGAGCGACCATAACATCTGAAAATAACTATGAAAAGGATGTGGCAGCCAGGATTATTGCAGGAAACAGGGCATATTACTCATTAAGGGCCCTACTTAAATCAAAAATACTCTCAATACCAGCAAAAATAAGAGTATATAAGACAATAATTCGTCCCACAATAACGTATGGAAGCGAAACATGGACTCTGAATCAGCGGGAAACAACAAAATTACTGGTACTTGAAAGAAAGATAATGCGGACTATCTATGGGTCTTGCAGAGAAGAGACAACAGGAGAATGGAGAAGAAGACACAATGATGAACTCCAGACAATATACGGAGATGAAAACATAGTACGCTAAATTAAATCAAACAGAATACGATGGGCGGGTCACGTACTAAGATCAAGTGACGAAAGACTTCTAAACGCCACATTCTGGGAAAGGCCCGATGGAAAAAGGTCAGTTGGTCGCCCAAGAAAGAGATGGAAGGACGCAGTAGCCAGCCATCTACGCAAAATGGGAGTACAGTAATGGGAAATAGCTGCTCAGGACCGACAACAATGGAGGGAAATAGTAAACGCGGCCAAGACTCACACAGAGTTGTAGAGCCAAATGATGATGAATGATGATGATGATGATGACACAAAAATAAGAATGCATGTACATAATTTATTTAATTTAAAATACATTTTCCTGCTGTTAGAAAACAGAAATAAAAGTTTATTGCACAAATAAACATTGATTTTTGCTTAAATTCAATGTTCAAACTGCCAAGAGGCAGATGGGTGATGGTTGGCAGCTTGAACGTTGAATTTAAGTGAAAAGTAATGTTTATTTGTTTAATAAACATTTATTTCTGTTTTCTGACAACAGTAGAATGTATTTTGAATTAAATAAATTACATACATTCTTGTTTTTGTGTCAATTAATTTAATTTAAAAAATTTTTTGGACACCCTGTATAAGTAATCATGTTAATATTTATATTACTGAATAGGGAATTGAATAATCTTTCAAATGAGCTAGCACTCGACCCCTATTCCCATTTAAAAAAATAGTCGATTACGTCATCACGCCCAAATGGATGACGTCACTAGTACGATATATATGTCAAAAAGTCATAATTTACAAATATAATAACTTGTGTATTTTACATTTATTTCTAATTCTGTAAATAAAGCAATTTACAGGGGCGGTCAAAATATAGTGAATAGCCCTATTACATAATATTATTATATATACTTATAGTGTGAAAAAGTAAAAAAAAACAAATGTTTAAACATTTATTAATTATATTTAAATCAAAATATCGTAACCATTACTTGAAATAAAAAAAAACTAAGCAATAAATAATTTTTTATTTGTATTTTATTTATATTTTTATGGACATTTAATGAGGCGGATGCACTTGATTGTTTAATAATAAATTATCAACATTTGGCATTAATTTAGTTAGAATTATAATCTCAAATCTCCTTGGTTACTGATGTCCATTTGATCTAACAATAAAGTATTAAAAACTTTTTCCGCAAATCGCCAGGAAATTTTGACATTCCTGTCAAAATTTCTTGAAGAAAAAGTCAGGACTTCCTTACTGTAAGGAAATGTCGTTTCCTTACTGTAAGGAAATGATATTTCCGTACAGTTGTTAGTGTTCTACATAAATGATAGAAAATTATTAATAATCCATAAAACGTCTGTATGCATTTTCGTACTTTTCTCTTGATTTCTTTGGCAATAATTCTAATGAAGCAGTATTCACTGCCTCAACCAGCTCTGGAGGAGTCCCAGGAATGGAAATTTCATCATCACTTATCATTTTACTTTCGAGAACACCAGCAATTAAATTTATAAGCGTCAAGTTTGACAATTCAACCTCAATACGTTTCTATAGTAACCCAAGTAATTTTATTAGGAATTTCAAAGCACCATTTATTTGGGAATAAAATTATCGCGTTTTTTTTAAATCAATCAATATCTGTCGAATTTTAAACGATTTGCGGAAAAATAGTATGTTTACCTCGTAGGAAAAGCCACATTCCTGGACTCTGTGTTGCTAAGTCTCGGCTTGCGCCTCGACTTAGCAATCTTCACAGTCGTCCAGGAATGTTAAGCTTTTCCTACCCGGTAAACAATGTACTATTGTTTTCACTATTTCCACAAGTTTTTTTTAAATACTGTCAATACAGCAGTTTCGGCAGAGTGACTTTATCAATTGATCAATTTTTATTATAGGTCTTGGGCCCACATATAAAATTATTATTTATGACCACACCTTTGAAACTTTTTGTACTTGATATTTGGGTGGAGTCGGACAAAGCTTGGCGAATTATGGTAGTGGGGCGTTTGTTTGTCAAGCGGTGACGAAGTTGTCAATTTTATGCAAGAAAAAAATGTATAACCACATTCGTCATTTTATTTTAATCAATGGTCTTTATCATATAAAGACCGAAAACAATTCTGTCCCGCTCAATATGTCAAATTTATGAAAAAAATAAATTTATTACCACATGGATAATTTTAACTGAATCTACCATAACACCTTTTTACAATAATTTGGTAACCTTGTCGGACAATTTACACGGGGCATAAGCGCAGTCGGATGCGCCGAAGATGTCAATTTCCTGAAATTTTTTTATTTACAACCATTTTTCCGACAAATATAGGAGGTTATAAGTAATTATATTATAAATAAAAAAATCTAAGTGTCGGACAAAAATATTACGGCAAATCGACAGTGGGACAAAAAATTTAATTTTTATTAGTAAACTGTACTTTTAAATTATGCTGGGTTCGTGCATCCTTTATCTTCACAACCATTTTTCGGACAAAAGTAGTAGGTTACAAGTAATTATATTCTTAAACAAAAAATGTAATTGTCTGACAAAAATGTTGGGGCAAACGAACAGAAAACTTAATTCTTTTAGGCTATCGACGAAGAGGAATTGTCAAAAAAAATTTAAACAGTTTTCCCGGTTATTTTTGAATCGATTTAGCTGAAAATTAGTACACACACTACACACGAAGTACAACATTTAAAAGGGCATGACGTAGAGCTGTACCCAAAATTTTCCAAAACATTTTTCCGACAACGGGGAAAATTTTGGAAAAATTGTGATCTGGAAATGTGTGTACATGCTCCTTAAACAATGACAAACATCGTTCTGTTGTTTTTTTTCTCGAATTAAAAAAAAATCCGACAAAAGTAGGAGGTTATAAGTAATTATATTCTAAATAAAAAAATCTAAGTGTCCGACAAAAATATTGGGGCAAATGGACAGTCGGACAAAAAATTCAATTTTTATTAATATGTAAACCCTACTTTTAAATTATGCAGGGTTCGTGCATCCCTTATCTTTACAACCATTTATCCGACAAAAGTAGTAAGTTACAATTAATTATATTCTTAAACAAAAAATGTAATTGTCTGACAAAAATGTTGGGGCAAACGAACAGAAAACTTAATTCTTTTAGGCTATCGACGACGAGGTATTATCAAAAAAATTTTTAAAACAGTTTTTCTCGGTTATTCTTGAATCGATTTAGCTGAAAATTGGTACACTCTAGGTACAACATTTAAAAGGGCATGACGTAGAGCTGTACCCAAAATTTTCCAAAACATTTTTCCGACAACGGGGAAAATTTTGGAAAAATTGTGATCTGGAAATGTGTGTACATGCTCCTTGAACAATGACAAACATCGTTCTGTAGTTTTTTTCTCGAATTAAAAATCCGACAAAAGTAGAAGGTTATAAGTAATTAGATTCTAAATAAAAAAATCTAAGTGTCCGACAAAAATATTGGGGCAAATGGACAGTCGGACAAAAAATTAAATTTTTATTAATTAACTATACTTTTAAACTATGCAGGGTTCGTGCATCCCTTATCTTTACAACCATTTATCCGAAAAAATTAGTAAGTTACAAGTAATTATATTCTTAAACAAAAAATGTAATTGTCTAACAAAAATGTTGGGGCAAACCAACAGAAAACTTAATTCTATTAGGCTTTCGACGAGGAGCTATTGTAAAAAAATTTTAAAACAGTTTTTCTCGGTTATTCTTGAATCGATTTAGCTGAAAATTGGTACACACTCTAAGTACAACATTAAAAAGGCATGACGTAGAGCTGTACCCCAAATTTTCCAAAACATTTTTCCGACAACGGGGAAACTTTTGGAAAAATTTTGATCTGGAAATGTGTGTACATGCTCCTTGAACAATGACAAACATCGTTCTGTAGTTTTTTCTCGAATTAAAAAGAAATCCGACAAAAGTAGGAGGTTATAAGTAATTATATTCTAAATAAAAAAATCTAAGTGTCCGACAAAAATATTGGAGCAAATGGACAGTCGGACAAAAAATTTAATTTTTATTAATAAACTATAATTTTAAACTATGCAGGGTTCGTGCATCCCTTATCTTTACAACCATTTATCCGACAAAATTAGTAAGTTACAAATAATTATATTCTTAAACAAAAAATGTAATTGTCTGACAAAAATGATGGGGCAAACGAACAGAAAACTTAATTCTTTTAGGCTATCGACGAGGAGGTATTATCAAAAAATTTTTAAAACAGTTTTTCTCGGTTATTCTTGAATCGATTTAGCTGAAAATTGGTACACTCTAGGTACAACATTTAAAAGGGCATGACGTAGAGCTGTACCCAAAATTTTCCAAAACATTTTTCCGACAAGGGGGAAAATTTTGGAAAAATTGTGATCTGGAAATGTGTGTACATGCTCCTTGAACAATGACAAACATCGTTCTGTAGTTTTTTTCTCGAATTAAAAATCCGACAAAAGTAGAAGGTTATAAGTAATTAGATTCTAAATAGAAAAATCTCAGTGTCCGACAAAAATATTGGGGCAAATGGACAGTCGGACAAAAATTTAATTTTTATTAATAAACTATACTTTTAAAATATGCAGTCGTGCATCCCTTATCTTTACAACCATTTATCCGACAAGATTAGTAAGTTACAAGTAATTATATTCTTAAACAAAAAATGTAATTGTCTGACAAAAATGTTGGGGCAAACCAACAGAAAACTTAATTCTTTTAGGCTTTCGACGAGGAGCTATTTTAAAAAAATTTTAAAAGAGCTTTTCTCGGTTATTCTTGAATCGATTTAGCTGAAAATTGGTACACACGAAGTACAACATTAAAAAGGCATGACGTAGAGCTGTACCCAAAATTTTCCAAAACCTTTTTCCGACAACGGGGAAAATTTTGGAAAAATTTTGATCTGGAAATGTGTGTACATGCTCCTTGAACAATGACAAACATCGTTCTGTAGTTTTTTCTCGAATTAAAAAGAAATCCGACAAAAGTAGGAGGTTATAAATAATTATATTCTAAATAAAAAAATCTAAGTGTCCGACAAAAATATTGGGGCAAATGGACAGTCGGACAAAAAATTTAATTTTTATTAATAAACTATACTTCTAAACTATGCAGGTTTCGTGCATCCCTTATCTTTACAACCATTTATCCGACAAAATTAGTAAGTTACAAATAATCTTAAACAAAAAATGTAATTGCCTGACAAAAATGTTGGGGCAAACCAACAGAAAACTTAATTCTTTTAGGCTATCGACGAGGAGGTATTATCAAAAAAATTTTTAAAACAGTTTTTCTCGGTTATTTTTGAATCGATTTAGCTGAAAATTGGTACACACTCTAAGTACAGCATTTAAAAGGGCATGACGTAGAGCTGTACCCAAAATTTTCACCATTGGCGCGCATACGGGTAATATGAGCCGAAAAATACGTAATATAATATGAAGTCAAAAATGTATAAAAACTACTTTTGTTTTAAATTGTACCAAAACGCCCCATTATTTTTGTCCGACAAGTGATCCAATATGCGTTACACATGTAAAAGTAAAAAAAAGTACAAAACAAAAGTAACATCTGTGGTAATAAATAAAAAAATTCCAGGAAATTGACATCTTCGGCGCATCCGACTGCGCATATGCCCCTTGAAAATTGTCCGACAAGGTTGCCACATTATTGTAAAAAGGTTTTATGGTAGATACCGTTAAAATTATCCATGTGGTAAAAAATTTATTATTTTCATAAATTTGACATATTTAGCGTGTCCGACGCGTCATATGCCCCATTATTTTTGTCCGACAAAATTGTTTTCGCTGTTTATATGATAAAAACCATTGATTAAAATAAAATGACCAATGTGATTATAAATTTTTTTCTTGCATAAAATTGACAACTTCGTGACCGCTTGACAAACAAACGCCCCACTGCCATAATGCGCTAAGCTCCAAATTTGTCCGACTCCACCCAAATAACAAGTACAAAAAGTTTCAACGGTGTGGTTATAAATAATAATTTTATATGTGGGCCTAAGACCTATTATGCGTATACACTTTAAAATCTCCAACAGACTCAATAGTTTGAGGTGTGGGAAGCTGTTTGTTTCAAATTGTTCATTCAGAATTATGTCTGTGTTTTTTAAAATATTTATTAAATTATTAAATATTGTACTGAATTTTTTATATGATCTGTAAATTTAACCGTTTTAAAGTGCTTATTTTGGAAAGGGTTATAGTTGAAAGGGCTTAAACAGTTGAACGAATCACTAAATAAACGCGTGTATGCTAACTTTGAACAGCCATATCTTAACTAATTTTGTCTTACAAAAAGCAAAACATACATTTTTTACTCTTTGAAATTTTTGTATCACTACTACTTTTTACGTTATTTTGAAAAAAGGGGATTTTTCCAAAATTTTTAGAAATGTTTTTTTACTATAAAACCCAATTTTTTCAAAAATAAGCACTTTGAACCGATCAAACTTACAGATCGTATAAGCGATACACACATTTAAAGTATGTAAATGGTAAAGCGTTAACGGCTAATTTTATTTAGACTGTTACATAGGGGGAGATTTTCACGATTTTTTTACCAAAAAAAAAGGGACAACTTTATTTTGAGGTAACTCTCTTAGTTTTGATACTAGAAACTTTTATAAAAATAAAAATAAAGCTTTTTTAACACTTTAAAAAAAATTTAATAAGTTTTTCCCGAAAATTGCTTTATTTTTCGGTAATTTCACGTTGAAATATTCGATTTGGAATTTGACGAATAAGAATGTATTTTTATACAACTTTGCTTTTACTGGGTTTATACACTTCATTAATACACCATTTTTTCGTTTTTTCTATAGGCTACATTTTTGTTTGGAAATTTTTTTTAATAAAAGTCTTACTTTTTAAGTTATTTGCGAAAAACGTAGTTTTTTTATTGAAAAATACACATTTTCACTTGCAAATAACTCGAAAGGTATCAACTTAGTTAAAAAAACTCATAGAACAAAAGTTACTTAGAATTAGCCAATTTGTCCATTTTCCGGACTTATCTTGAACGTATGTTTTTCACCCCCAAGTAAAAGAAACCAACGACACAAATTCAACTTTGAACTGGAGGGTAAGTAGAACCTAAAACCAAATTTTCATGCAATTCGGAGTTGACCCTGAAAATTACACTCCAAAAAGGTCATTTACTGGGCTACTAATAAAAAGATGATGTTTTAAGAAATAAAACAAAAATTTATTTATTTAAACTATTTATGCGAATGAATATACAGAAAGGTCCTAAATTATGGAATAAATTCATTTTCTCTAAAATGGACGACTTTGGAGAAAGAACACGTCGATTTTTATTTTTAAATTACAATTTTCTGGCATATATTTCATACTAGTGACGTGATCCATCTGAGTGTGATGACGTAATCAATGATTTTTTTAAAAGCTAATAGGGATAGTGTGGCACCTCATTTGAAAGGGTGTTCAATTCTCTATTCAGTAATATAAACGATAATATCATTATTTATACAGGGTGACCAAAAAAATAATTTTTGCATTAAAATAATCGATCCAGAAAGAAGAATGTATGTAATTTATTTAACTCAAAATACATTGTACTGCTGTCAGTAAATAAAAAAAAAATGTTTCTTTCACAAATAAACATTTCTTTTCGCCTAAATTAAATCACAAACAGACTCCCACCTACCTCTTGGCAGTTTGAACATTTAATTTAAGCGAAAAGCAATGTTTATTTGCCAAATAAACATTTTTTTCTATTTTCTGACAGCGACAGAATGTATTTTGAGTTAAATAAATTGCATACATTCTTCTTTTTTCGTCAATTAATTTAATTCAAAAATTTTTATTTTGGCCACCCTGTATAAATAATGATATTAATGTTTATATTACTGTATAGAGAATTAAACTCCCTTTCAAATGAGGTGCCACACTACCCCTATTCCCATTTAAAAAAACCATCGATTACGTCATCACTCTCAGATGGATGACGTCACTAGTATGAAATATATGCCAAAAAATTTTAATTTATAAATAAAAATCGATCTGTTTCGGAATTTTTCTCTAAAGTCGTCCATTTTAGAGAAAATTAATTTATTCCATAATTTAGTATATGTATATAAAGAGTATATGTTTTAAACAAACTTTATGATACCAAATCACTTCCGCTTTATGTGACATTTTCCTGAACAAAAACAGTTTAGATTTTTGGAAAAATTTGTTTTTGTATGTTTACACAGCCCATTTCACGGACATTAAAAAACATCATAAATTCTCACAATATTTCACCTTTAAGATATATTAACCTAAAATGTCATTAGGGAAGTTGTTTGTCTAAATAGGGGTTGGCCATGATAAATGACAAGGAAGTAACTGGATACACTCTCGCTGTAGATTTATGAAACCCCATATATGGCACAGGGACGGAGTATATTAGATTTCATTTTATATAATGGAATAAGATACATATTTGTTAAGGAAGTTATACCAATATCCTCTTCTAAGGAAATATGCCCAATTGAATTACTCCATAAGTGTCTATCTTAGGGAATATATTATAAGAAAAAGTATAGTAGAACGCAGGTTTTGATAGATGTGCTTAATATAGAGTACGGCGGCTGGTTGTTCTGATGATTAAATATGAAGACCACAGGGAAAGAACTTGGTAAGTCCACTTTTTAACATTTTTTGTTTTTAATACCACTTTGTAGCTTTAATTACATAGTTTCTAAGAGTAACACAATACAGATTATTAACTTGATAAGTCAGAAGATATAAGCGTTTAAAAAAAACCCTGTACAGGAAAAGAACTTGACATAATGTCCATTCCAAACAGGGGAAAAAGTTGACAACTCCAGGTACTCCTAGTAGTCTGCAACAATGGCATGCGACATTGGGTAACCTGATTTCTACAGTTTCTGTGTTTTATTATTATTATTATGTATACAGGGTGGCCAAAAAAAATAATTTGAGAATTAAATGAATTGACGCAAAAAGAAGAATGTATGTAATTTATTTAACTCAAAATACATTCTATTGCTGCCAGAAAATAGAAAAAAATGTTTATTTGGCAAATAAACATTGCTTTTGGCTTAAATTAAATGTTCAAACTGCCAAGAACTAAACATTTCTTTCAATTTTCTTACAACAGTACAATTAATGTATTTTGAGTTAAATAAATTAAATACATTGTCCTTTTTGAGTCAATTTATTTAATTCAAAAATTATTTTTTTGGGCACCCTGTATAAATAATGATATTAATGTTTATATTACTGAATAGAGGATTGAACACCCTTTCAAATAAGCTACCACACGACTTTATTTTTTATAAAAATAAAAATCAACCTGTTTCGGCATTTCCTTATAATCTAATAACTACTGCCAAATATCGAGGTGGACTGTTTTCTTTGGCCCACCCTGTATTGTAAAATGTTTTTTTACGACAATGTTTCAGTTGATACTTTTTGCAGTAAAATTATATTTGCTCTAATTCTGTTTTATTTTTCACAAAAAATAGATAGCCGCAATGATTTTATAGGAAAAGAAATTGGTGTAAGTCCTTCTTTAGGTACAGAGGAAAAACGTGTTAAGTCTATGTAGACGAATAAAAACCAATTAATACCATGAATATGCAATATAAATTTAAAAAACTAAAACGTAAACCAACAATCAATACATCAAATTTTTTTCCTTTCACTACTAATCAATTTTAAGATGTATTTTAACATAATCCCAGAGTTTTAAACTTTAAAAAATGTTCTCCTGAACAAAACCAAAAATGTGACTTATCAAGTAATTTTCCTGTGGTCTTCATATGTAAAAGTATTCATTTTTTACTTAGGTATACAGGGTGTTTGGTAAATAATGGGCCATAGCTTAACCTCAGATTCCTGGGGTTAAAATAGGTAGATTTAAGCTAACTTACCTTAGTACGAAAGTTGATAATAACCGAGATACAGGGTGTCAAATTTAAACTTTTATTTTATTTATTCTTGAATATTTCCTAACAGGCATGGAATAATAACACCAAATTTGGTAAGCTGTGGTTTTTTGGGACGAGAAATCTAAATTCGCCACCAAAAATGATGTATTACCCAGAGGGCGCCACATACGCCTTTCAGCGCTCATTTAATATCTTCAATTTTTTTTATTACCCACTCTAGATGCTTTTTGAATCAAAACTTTTATTTTCTCAATATTTTTACTTAAAAAAGGTATACTACATTCATATCGCTAAATTTAACCGTTTTCGAGATAAACGCATTTTAAATCTCCGAGCCAACATAATTTATTGCATAATATCATTGTAGTTACACCCGAAAAATACCTTAAAACCATAAAAATTTCTAAAAATGTATCGTAAATTTCTTCAAATGGAATTTGCGATGCAATAACATAAATATGAGAACTGGCACAATTATTGTGGTTTTAAGTTATTTTTCGGGTGTAACTACAATGATATTATGCAATAAATTATGTTGGCTCGGAGATTTAAAATGCGTTTATCTCGAAAACGGTTAAATTTAGCGATATGAATGTAGTATACCTTTTTTAAGTAAAAATATTGAGAAAATAAAAGTTTTGATTCAAAAAGCATCTAGAGTGGGTAATAAAAAAAATTGAAGATATTAAATGAGCGCTGAAAGGCGTATGTGGCGCCCTCTGGGTAATACATCATTTTTGGTGGAGAATTTAGATTTCTCGTCCCAAAAAACCCCCGTTTACTACCAAATTTGGTGTTATTATCCTATACTTGTTAGGAAATATTCAAGAATAAATAAAATAAATGTTTAACTTTGACACCTTGTATCTCCGTTATTATCAACTTTCATACTAAGGTAAGTTAGCTTAAATCGACCTATTTTAACCTCAGCAATCTGAGGTTAAGCTATGGCCTATTCTTTACCAAACTCCCTGTATATCGAATGTTTGCATTGATATATGGTGCAGATAGTCCGTTCTTTAACGGTAAAATATTGCAAAACCTCTAAATTTTAAAGAACCGCTTGGATTGACATGAAATTTGGCATACACATAGCTAACAAGTCAAACAAAAAAGGTGATATTGTGCCGATATGTGATTTTGCCCTGGGGGTGGTTTTCACCCCCTCTTGGGTGTGAAAAAATATTCGTCCAAATAAAGTCAGGAAATGGATAAACTGGCTAATTTTAGGTAACTTGTGTTCTATAGAGTTTTTTCACCAAGTCAATACTTTTCGAGTTATTTGGCAGTGAATATGTTCATTTTGTCAACAAAATAACCACGCTTTTAGACGGTTTTTCGAAAATAACTCAAATAGTAAGTATTTTGTCGAAAAAACATTCTTTGCAAAAATTTAGCCTGTCAAAAATTTTAAAAAGTGGTGTATATATCACGTCTCTACACCTAGTAGAAGCAGAGTTATAGCTAATGAAATATAGGTTCATATTCGTCAAATTCCAAATGCAATAATTTAACGTGAAATAACCAAAAACGAAGCACATTTCGGGGAAAACTCATTTCAACTTATTTAAAGTGTTTAAAAAAAGCTTCATTTTTGTTTTATAAAAAAAATTTTAGCATCAAAATTAAACAAGTTACGCTCAGAATAAAGTTAGTCCCTTTTGGTTTTGGTAAAAAAATCGAGAAAATCACCCCTAATTAGTATCTTAAATGAACTTAATCGTTACGACTTCACAAGTTTCTTGACTGGTGTATATATTGTTTATATGATCTGTAAGTTTCATCGGTTCAAAGTCCGTATTATTGAAAGGGCTGTAGTTAAAAGGGGTTGAACGAGTCACTGATCATGAATGTCTGCAAATTTAGAAACACCAAATCTTAATCAATTTTTGTCTAACAGAAAAATAAAAAAATACATGATATTCAGAAAAGAAAATCTGACTTTTTCTGTTTTTCGAGATTTATGGTATCTCTAACAATTTTTAAGTTATTTTGAAAAAAAAACATATTTTTCAAAATTTCAATTTTTAAAAATTTTACTTTGAAACCAAATTTTTCAAAAATAAGCACTTTGAATCGATGAAACTTACAGATCTTATAAACACAACATAAGTAAAATAATTTGTGGAGCGGTAACGATTAATTTCATTTAAGTTGCTAATTACAGGGGGGGGGGGTTTTCCCGATTTTTTTTTTGCAAAAACAAAAGGGACCAACTTTATTTTGAGCGTAACTTGCTTAAATTTAATGCTAGAAACTTTTTGTAAAAACAGAAATAAAGCTTTTTTTAAACACTTTAAAAAAGTTATAATCGGTTTTCCCCAAAAAGTGCTTAATTTTTTGGATATTTCACGTCGAAATATTCTATTTGAAATTTGGTGAATATGAATATATTTTTCATTGGCTATAACTCTGGTTCTACGAGATCCAGAAACCTAACGCGTACACCATTTTTTTTACTTTTTGATGAGCTATATTTTTGCTAGGAACGTTTTTTCGACAAAATACTTACTTTTTGAGTTATTTGCGAAAAACCTTTTAAAGATGTGGTTATTTTGTTGAAAAATAAACATATTTACTCGCAAATAACTCGAAAAATGTTGGCTTGGCGAAAAAGCTCTATAGAGATAAAGTTACTTAAAATTAGTCAGTTTACCCATTTCCGGACTTATTTTGGACATATATTTTTCACCCCCAAGAGAGGGTGAAAGTCACCCCCAGGGCAAAAGCACACATCGGCACAATATCACTTTTTTTCTTTGACATGTGAGCTATACGTATGCCAAATTTCATGTCAATCCAAGCGGTTCTTTAAAATTTAGAGCAAAAACCGTGAAAGAATGGACTAAGAATATCTTTTGTAATTACATATCAACAAAATTTTGTAATAAAATAAAAACAAATCGAAATTCTAATGTTGTCCTGAAGCTATTTTCTTGTGGCATTTTTGCAATTAACTAGTTTTGATGGGAAAAAGCCACAATTTTACTAAAAAAATGATTTTATTAACGTTTCTACCCCCAAATCGGGTGTCGTCAAAATACAAAAAATAGTAATGTTATAAATATTAATATTTTTTGTATTTTTTTCTTTTCCGAGTACCTATCGAGGAATTAGTCCGATGTTTCAATCCACAACTCTAGGACTAGGATTTTAATTAAGAATATTCCTCTCCTAGGTATGCCGATTTTTCTACATCTTAGAAGTCCTACCTGTACCACATGTTGGTCTGCTTTTATATTATGCCTAAAAACTACCTGCTACTGCCGCTGATTTCGCCGTTTCAAATGTTTGTATCATCTGTCTTATTCACCGTTTTGGTCTTCGTCTGTAACCCTAGCTAGACGTAGACGGCTCTTACCGGGTACTACCAGCCGAGCCAGCTGAAACCTGCTTTTTAATATAGGTGTTACTCCTCTATCACACCTCCTTCTTTCCAGACTTGTGACCAGCTACATCGGGTATACACACCCAATGCAATAGTAGAGTTCCCACTTCTTCATGTTGATAAATAAGGTATTGTAGCATTTATGAATAAAGCGTGTAGCATTATATTATGTATTTTTCTAGCCGTTAAAACTTTTGTTATCGCTGTACCAAGGCACATTATTTCTTGAGTTCTCAGATCATTAAGTTTATGATTAGATTAGTTAGAAAAATGCATAATACAAATGAAGTGTAGCCAGTTTTTTAAATTGATACCCGTGTATAATACAAACACACGTTCAAATAGTAACTTAAGAATGTTTATATTACCATTCATTCCCAATTAGTTCAGCATCACTTTCTGTCATTCTGAGTTCTTCGCCAAGATGGCACACGACGTCACGTAACTAATTCAGCCTGTACAGTTTTGTAGTGAAAAAACTCACGTTAGTGGTAAGTTTTTTTACCTTTATTTCAACATGATTTCTCCCAGGATTTTTTCAATTCCTTCGCTTTTGAGATTTTCTATTTCTTTTTTTAGCGTATGAGAGGAGGTGAATGTCCTTTGATTTACCACCAGCAGGTAAATGCTTAGGAAAATGAAAGAAAATCTAGTATTTTAATACAAAAAAGTAAAAATATGTTATTTCTGAATTTAATAAAATTAAACGCATGTAAGTCAATTCCAAATTCAAATATTAGGGATACAACCCTGCAAACAACTCGTTTATGTCATATTTTTTACAAGGGAGTTAAAGCTTTAAATGGCATTTTGTAAATATATTTGGCTATTTGTTTCAAAAGGAATGCAAATCATATTACATAATTTACATAACAGATTCTACCTAGATATTTATAGTTTATAACATTTTGGGTGGGCGTTTAAAAAAATCTTATTTATGTAATTTTTTATGCATTCATGGCATCATCGTACGGACTAGAAGGTACGGATAGATATTTCATGTTTATTTATATTATTTTTAAAACGTTTTTATATACTTGGCTTTGGCTTGGTCTTTGCAACTATGTCACTATGTCCGCAAATTTTGTAATCCATTTTAAAAATACTTCTAGGCCATCTAGGCATCTGAAATTTTCAGAATAGCTCAGAACTAGCTAACAATGCAATAGTTAACTGCTATTATATGGCTAAATTGATTTTTTAAATTGAAATTATTTTAAAAATGTGACTAACGCAATGATATTTAGATTCCATTTTAAAGTACGTCAACAAATCGATATCAACAAGTTGATGGTGTCTCAGTGGTAGAGCATTAGACTTCAGATCGAGAGGTCCCGGGTTCGAGCCCGGCTGTACGTATCTTTTTTAATTTTTTTAATAAATAATTAAAAGTTAATATACTAAAAATTCATATTTTATAAGTTAATTATTATATATAAATATTGAGGTATACAATACAGCGTGTTTGGTACCTTAGATTCCTGAGGTTAAAATAGGTCAATTTAAGGTAACTTACCTTAGTACGAAAGTTGATAATATCCGAAATACAGGGTGTCAAAGTTAAACTTTTATTTTATTTATTATTGAATATTTTCTGAGAGGCATGGGATAACAACACAAAATTTAGTAAGCGGGTTTTTTTGGGACGAGAAATCTAAATTCGTCACCAAAAATGATGTATTACGCAGAGGGCGCCACATATGTCTTTTAGCGCTCATTTAATACGTTCAATTTTTTTTATTACCCACTCTACATACTTTTTGAATTAAAACTTTTATTCTCTTAATATTTTTACTTACAAAAGGTATACTACATTCATCTCGCTAAACTCAACCGTTTTCGAAATAAACGCATTTTAAATCTGCGAGGAAACATAATTTTTTGCATAATATCATTGTAGTTACAACCGAAAAATAACTTAAAACCATAAAAATTTACAAAAATGCATCGCATTCTAAATAGGGACAATGGGACAATTATTCTGGTTTCAAGTTTCAATTATTATGGTTCAAGTATGGTTTCGGGTCTAGCTACAATGATATTATGCAAAAAATTATGTCGTATCGCAGATTTAAAATGCGTTTATTTCGAAAACGGTTGAGTTTAGCAAGATGAATATAGTATACCTTTTTTAAGTAAAAATATTAAGAGAATAAAAATTTTCATTCAAAAATTATGTACAGTGGGGTATAAAAAAATTGAACGTATTAAATGAGCGCTGAAAGACGTAGGTAGCGCCCTCTGGGAAATACATCATTTTTGGTGACGAATTTAGATTTCTCATCCCAAAAAACCCCGCTTATCTACCAAATTTCGTGTTGTTATCCCATGTATGTCAGGAAATATTCAAGAATAAATAAAATAAAAGTTTAACTTTGACGCCCTTCATTTCGGTTATTATCAACTTTCGTACTAAGGTAAGTACCTTCGTAAGCTTAAATCGACAAATTTTAAGCTCAGGAATCTAAGGTTAAGCTATGGCCCATTCTTTACCCAACACCCTGTATACAGGGTGCTTCATCTTATTCGCCTCGGTCTCTGTACGGAAAACCACTTGATATTTTAAAAAAATTTGTTCACAGAAATATACAGGGTCTTTGATACTACAACCTAAAAATAATGTGAATTATACAGGGTGTTCCAAAAAAGAGTGGTATATCAAAGTTATATTTTTTCTTATGGAATGCCCTATATCTGATAACATTATTAAATTGACCTTAAAAAATAAGCTATACTTTCATAAGGGTTCCCTATACCTAAATACAGGGTGTTTTGATTTATTTCGATTTTTATAAAAATGTAAGGTTTTAGAAAAAAATAAATATCTACGAATCTAAGAAGCAGTAACAAATTCTTTCTTGGATCTTAATAATAGACTATCTAGCATACTTAAACAGATGCTTATTGCAACAAAATTTCTTACAGGGTGGTCAAAATATGAGATTGTTCTATTAACAAATTCAAGCTGTAATAACTTACTTATTTTAAATGGAACACCCTGTATCTTACTAGTCTATCGCGTAGAAAATTTAATTGGCTTTCAATTTGTATTAGGGTTTCCTATACCTATCTTTTTACAGGGTGGTCAAAATATTAGATTGTTCTATTAACAAATTCAAGCTGTAATAACTCACTTATTTTAAATAGAACACCCTATATATATCTTACTAGTCTATCGCGCAGAAAATATACTTAGCTTTCAATTCTTATTAGGGTTTCCTATACCTATCTTTTTACAGGGTGGTCAAAATATTAGATTGTTCTATTAACAAATTCAAGCTGTAATAACTTACTTATTTTAAATGGAACACACTGTATCTTACTAGTCTATCGCGTAGAAAATTTACTTAGCTTTAAATTTTTATTAGGGTTTCCTATACCTATCTCCCTTCATTTTTTAAATATTTAAAGATTTCCTAATTTGTAAGCTTTAAAAATTAGAACTAAGTACCTATGTCGTGTTTATGTACAACACATCACCAACACCGGCAATATACTTAGACAAGATACTGTCATTAATAAAATTTTCATTGTTATCATGTAATCACACAGAGTGTTGTATTATTTTAGTTGATTTTGGCCTACATGTGACATTGAATAATATGTTTATATTAAACTGCATACCCTATATTAGATGCCGTATTCTGGAAGATATTTAAATTATATTTCATTCCGTATAAATATTTTCCATATCTTAACCCAACGGTTATTAAGTAAATTTAAGAACACCACTTTTTGTTTGAATCTTTGAATCGCAATTACAAACAATTAAATGTAATGGCTACTTTGACGAAAACGAGCCTATTGTACAAAAATAGGTAAAAATGGGTATTTACAGAATAACATGGAATTTATATTTACAGAATAACATGTGTATTGAGAATATTTACATGGAATTGTAGAGATTTTAAATATCTTCCATTATAAAGAATAGAATATCGAGTTTGTCATTTAAAATAAGAACACTCTGTGTGATTAAATGATAATAATGTAAATTTTATTAATGAAACTATCTGATATTTAAGTATATTGGCGGTGTTGATGATGTGTTGTACATAACCACGACATAGGTATTTAATTCTAATTTTTAATGCTTACAAATTAGGAAATCTTTAAATATTTAAAAAATGAAGGGAGATAGGTATAGGAAACCCTAATAAGAATTAAAAGCTAAGTAAATTTTATAGGCAATAGACTAATAAGATACAGGGTGTTCCAATTAAAATAAGTAAGTTATTACAGCTTGAATTTGTTAATAGAACAATCTAATATTTTGACCACCCTGTAAAAAATAGGTATAGGAAACCCTAATACAAATTGAAAGCTAAGTAAATTTTCTACGCGATAGACTAGTAAGATACAGGGTGTTCTATTTAAAATAAGTAAGTTATTACAGCTTGAATTTGTTAATAGAACAATCTCATATTTTGACCACCATGTAAGAAATTTTGTTACAATAAGCATCTGTTTAAGTATGCTAAATAGTCTGTTATTAAGATCCAAGAAATAATTTGTTACTGCTTCTTAGATTCGTAAATATTAATTTTTTTTCTAAAACCTTACATTTTTATAAAAATCTAAATAAATCAAAACACCCTGTATTTAGGTATAGGGAACCTTTATGAAAGTGTAGCTTATTTTTTAAGGTTAATTCAATAATGTCATCAGATATAGGGCATTCCATAAGAAAAAATATAACTTTGATATACCACTCTTTCTTGGAGCACCCTGTATAATTCACATAATTTTTAGATTGTAGTATTAAAGGCCGTGTATATTTCTGTGAAGAAATTTTTTTAAAATATCAAGTGGTTTTCCGTACAGAGACCGAGGCGGATAAGATGAACCACCCTGTATACCATTTTAAATATTTTCTTTGATTTATAGAGTTTATAATTTTATATTGGGTCCTATAAATAGTGAAAACGTTTTATTATACAAAGTTCTTTTTTATAAAAGTGTAATTGTTTTACTTCATAATCCTCGGAATATTGAGAGACATTTTAAGGTTACTCAAAATACATTAATTATCTTTTTGTAGTTGTTTTTGCCGAGAAAAAATCTAATAAGCTAATTGTGCTTTATTTCCACCGATTTCAAGAGGAAAAATGTTTTAGAATTTTTGAAGAAACTGATTGAAGAGACCAAAAGGTTGGCCAAAAAAGTGGTAAAGTAGGCGGTACTGTAGACTACATTTTAGATAATATTTTTAAAATTGAATAAATTAATTTTATGATTTAAGTATTTATATTAATACAGGGTAATTTACATATATATTATTGTGTTTTCAATTTTATCAATCAAAAGCAAAATAAAAATTAAATTAAATTTTTTTTAAATAACGCGGGCACATAAATTTGATACACCCTGTATATTGAGCTGTAGATATTTCTTAGAATGTAGTTTGGATGTAAGTAGATTTCTCTTTTAATGAGCTTTCCGATGAACCATTAAAGACTTCTGTGAATAATTAAAGTGAAAATAACGATGTATTTAGATTTAAAATGGAAAAAGATTGTTTAGGGTATAGGTAATTATAAATTTCTCGAAATTGATAATTGAAAAGAAAGTTGGAATTTTAATATCTTTATTTCAACACGAGTATATGTTGGAGAGTTTCTCCGAAAGTAATTAGGATTGTCGGAATAATTTTGAAAATGACTGTTTTGTTTGTCGAATGGAAAAGTCGAGGTTTCTGATGCTTGGCAATGTGGAAGGGGAAAAGTAGTTAGAATGATTGAGAGAGTTTGAAAAGGAAGGCATTATGTTTTTAGCATCACTGAGGAACGGTTCGACGTTTTTAGTGGATAGATAGTTAGTAGATACCAGTGGCTGTTTGATAGTGGAGAATAGTGTTGAAAAGTGGAACAAGAGACAGATCAAATTGAGACGAAATACCTCTTTGATTCTGTATTATTGTGAGAAGAAGAGCAGAGAATTTTTGAAGTTTGTTTGAATCGAGTACGTGTCAAAAGAGGCCCGGCTTGTTGGAGAATTGGTGCTGGTATGCTGATAGTTTTGAAGCTGGAGAACGGAGAGGGCTTTGATGAGTAGCCTTTAACATAGTCAACGAGGGAAAGCTGTTTGGGTCACGAGAAGACATCAGAGTGAGTGAAGCAAAAGGTCAGTCAATTTATGTGAAAGAGATTTTTATGTTCGGAAACTAAATTTTTTGAGTAAAAAGCATATGAATTAAAATTCCAATATTTCAAAAAGTAAATAGTAAATATAGGTAATCTTGCGAATACATAAATTTGTTTTGTTTAGTTTGTTTTACCAAAGTCATCGGGAACAAACCGATAAATTGATTATTTTTTTTAACTATAATAAATTTAAGTGGTAAAAATTTCATTCGGACATCTGTGTCCACAGGTTTTTAGATTCGATAGATTTCAGAGTATTGATTTTGATAAATAAAAGACAATTCTGTATTTTTATTTTAATATTTTGCTTTATTTCTTGTCCCTATTTTATCCCGATTAGGATCAACTAAGAGATACTGAACCCACGAGAGAAGATAAGTATAACGTGAGATAATTTGGAATTTTTTTTATAGTATAAAAAGGCACCCTGAGATTTTTTATTCAATTTTTATGTATGATTTGCGACAATTAAATAATTAATCAAATAAATAATAATTAATATAAAATTAATAAAAAGCAGATCATAACAATATATATATTTTTTTATTGTGCGACTTTTTTTACAATCATTAATTGACAGAATTTATTTATTTATCTTAATATGATGCTTATTTAGTCGCGTCCTCTTACTTCGACTGCCTTTTAAATGACCACGAGACCCACCCATTGGACGATGAAAATAATAATTTTGAATAAATTTCAATAATGTAAAACACGTGCTCGCTTTACCTATAAGTTGTAGAAAGCAACTGTCCATTTGCAAATGCACAGGGGAGGTGTCACGCGTGGTGTTGTATACAAACGATTTTTGGCTCAGGTAGGTATCTACCGTTATAAACACAGCTATAACTTCGTTTTTATTTCCAATGTCTTAATAAAATTTTAGGACAGTATTTCTATTATAGGTGGAGTGTCTTTACGTAAAAAAAGTTCTATTTTTTGAAAATACCGAAAATAAAGTAAAAACTCATTTATTTAAAGATAAAAAGCGCTTAATTAGAGACCCTAAATATTGCTTTATGAAAAATAAAAATTTTTGTGAAATTTTCTTATCAAATAAAAACAAAATAAAACCTCTTCTTCTTTTACTTCTTGGAGATCTTTCGATCTGTTCAACTCTGAAGCTGCTTCCTGGTTAATTTCCTGGGAGGAAGTCATTCGTCTTATATGGTTGTACCACATCCTCTTGCGCTGCCTTCCCCATCTTACAATATCTTGAATTTTGCATTGCTCTCTAATGGTTGTATTTCTCACCCTGTCTCTTCTTGTTTTCCCCACTATTCTTCTTAGGGTTTTCATTTCGGCAACCCTTAGTATCTGTTTCGTTTTGTTGGTGTCTTTGCGCAATTTCGTGCTATATGTCATGATCGGTCGTATGCAAGTTTTGTAGATTCTTATTTTGCTATCTGTGTGCATATACGAATTTGATCAGACTATCTCCCACAGACATCCTGAAAATGTAGATGCATTGTCAGAACAACCAAAATAAAACCAAATATCGAAAATATTCAACTTTATTAATTACTTCAGGTGTAAATAAATATATGAACTAAAACTAAACATAAATTTGGCAATATTTTTGGTATAATGTACAACAATTTTAGTAAAATATACTTCTAGTAATACCTAATATTTATAATGTAACACAGAATTCCAGTACAGTTTCAGTATTGTCTTAATACATTTTTACAACACAGGGTGTTCTAATCCAGTCAATACAATTTTTAAATTCGGATCTACCAAACAGTATTATTTGTTTTTTTAAAATATCTAATCAGATATCAGAGAAATAAACATTGATGAGGGAGAGTTAAACGAAGCGTTAAGAGGGTAGGCGCAAAATCTTGGTCCAATGCTATTTAAATGTTTCGAGTCCTGAGAAAACTAATAAATGTTTTTAAAAAATTTAAACGCAGAATGAAATATTACATTATTACCGAGGGCCGAAAGTCTAAGGCATCTACTTGAGGCCTTAAAATAAACAAAAAGTTTCTATTGAATGGAATAGTTGAAATTAAAAATCACACTAAATTTTCTCTTTTTTTTACCTCTATAATTTATTAAAATAAACATCATAGAAGTTTTCAGGGACTTTCGGTCCTCGCTAATATTGCCATCTTTCATTCTGCTTTTAAATTTTTCAAAAATACTTATTAGTTTTCTCAGGATTAGAAAAAAATTTCATTTAAATAGATTTGGACCAAGATTTTTCGCCTTTCCCCTTAAGGAAAATATCACCAATATTTTATACAAAATATTTTATATAAATGTTATATTTATAAAATATACAATTTTCAATAAAACAAATTATTATATTTATAAGTTGGTAACTAAATATTATGGTAACGAAATAGTTTGTTGACTAAATAATATGTTAGGTCATGTCCGACAGTTCTTTTAGGACGGGTTTTGTCATTTCTAAGTTGTGGAAAAGTAAAAGATATTCAGATCGTATGTTCATACAAAAATTTTCAAACATAAATTGTTTAATACGGATTTTAAGAATTTTAAGATTGATTCATTTGGCTTTACAATAATTTCTTAACTTACGAATTCCTAACAGCCTACGAATTTTACTAGCTAGGTTAAAAGAAGAGTCAGAGACAATAGAAATGGTATCGTAATTACAATTTGGTTTTAGAACCATACTCCAGGGAGCTACAAATGTTAAAGTTGATCGAGTGCATTTGATAAAGTGTGTCAGGAAGGGCTTATTCACAAAATGAGTAAACTCGGATACAGCAAGGCAATAATATGCATTCTTTCATCGTATCTAGCCAATAGACAGTTTAGGGTTCAAATAGAACACGTGGTCCAGGCTGGAGTGCCGTAGGGAGAGCTCTCTCTCCCCCTCTCTCTCTCTCTCTCTCTCTCTCTCTCTCTCTCTCTCTCTCTTTCTCTCTCTTTCTCTCTCTTTGTCTCTTTCTCTCTCTCTCTCTCTCTCTCTCTCTCTCTCTCTCTCTCATTCTCCCTCTTTCTTATTCCCCCATTCATTCTCTCCCCCATTACTGAGGATCGTGATTTTCTCCAATACTCCTAACAAATGTCCTCCATTGGTGACCTCCACTGTTCTCCACTGGTAGTCTCCCAGATTGAGTAGTATAATGAGTCCAATAGTGTTGAATTTATCTATCACCATTATTTTTGTATTACCTTTACTAATTTCAAGACCAACTTAATGCTTTCCAACTCAACTCTTCGGAGGAGATTTAGCATTACTTGTTCATTAGTTGTTTTAATTGTAGAGTGATCAGCAATCATAGTGCAAAAAGTAAATTGGAAATTTTTTCCACCAGCCACTGTTACTCCACCTACACGTCCTTATAAAGCCTTCCTTAGGACATGTTCACCATAAATATTTAATAAGTCAGGTTAAACAATCGAATGCCTTCGGGTAGTCAACAAAGCGTATTCATATTATCATAGGTGCTTGAAATCCTCTCAAGCTTTCAATGAGTTGTCTCAGGTTCAGTACTTGCTCACGTGTAACTTTTACATTTACAAATTCTGCTTGTTCCTGCTGTATTTAATAATGTATAGGTAAGTTTAAACTGCTTTTGATGACTCGACCTTAGGTTTAGATAAATACGCCACCATCTTCTTTAACTTGCAATTTCGCAACTTGCTTAGTATTTTACCGTCAAAAACAGAACAAAAACAGTTGATTTGGTTTTTCAAGAAGTCCGACTTTGATAAAAAAGGATCCGAATGAATTATTAGATAAAAATCAACGTTTATAGATAATAAATCAAAAGAAACAGAAAAATGTTGTGTTTTCGAAAAAAATTTAAGGGACATTTTTTCCTTAAAATAAACTTCCCTATGGATTTCTGTGATTATTTTGACTTTAAATATGTTTATCCCTCCGAGAGTAATATTTAACTACATGTAATGGTAATATAACACCGGTATGCGTATTATATCAAATTTCACGCTACCTTTTTTGTGCTTTAGAATAATTAAGAGAGAACCGCGATAGACTGGACCGGGGGTGGCGAACGTGCGGCCTTAAGGCCGCATGTTGCTTGTTCTTGCCCAAGTTGTGGCCTTTTCATAAATTAAAAATTATAAAAAATTTACGATACTAAACGATAAAAAAAAGTTTACGATACTAAAAATACCATTAGTAATCATTTATTCAAACAAAAAAATTGTTTTAAATACCGTTCAATTATTGGACGGTACGCCACTGACTAAGAAGGAAATGTCACATTCTATCTGCTATCACCTCGATTCCTTCCCCGCCACACATTCAATGGAGACTTACCATATCATAGCAAAATACGTTGGCTATCAAGGGGACAAGTTTTGCTAAAAATATTCACCCTGCGTCAACAAATAATTAAATTTTTTGAAGAACAAAAGAATATTGCGATTTATCAGATAAAGAATTTTGTAGAAATGCTGCCTTTTTATGTGACATGAAAATGAAGCAAAATGAATTGAATTTAAACTTGCAGGGAAAAACTAAATATATATACGAAATGTGGCAAAAAATTCAAGCTTTTCGAAAAAAACTTTTATTCTTTAAATCTTTACTAAGTCGATTAGAAATTTCTAAAGAACATTTCCCACAGTTATCGGAAATTATGATGGAGCAAAATTATTCCCCTCAAAATTTGGATGAGTATGTTTCTGTTCTGGATATATTAATTGAAGAATATAATAAAAGGTTCTCAGATTTTGAAAAACTTGTTGTCACACTTAAATTAACTTTCGAACCACACCTTGTTGATATCGACGTAGCGCCCAAAGAATATCAAATGGAATTATTTGAGATAGGAGAAGATAATATCTTTAAATCACAATTCGATTCAAAAAAAGATCCTATTGAAATATGGAAGACTGCATTATCCTCGTCTAAGACAACACGCATTAAGAATTCTTTCATTTTTTGGAAGTACATATTGTTGCGAGGCAACATTTTCATACATGACTCAAATTAAAACCCGCCTCAAAAAGAAGTCAAATAAGTGATGTTCATTTGGAAGATCAACTTAAATTACGTACCACGTCAATTGAACCAAATATTTCTTTTTTGTCATCCAATAAACAACCACAGAAATCCCATTAAATTTTCTGGATCGTAAAATTAAATGTCAAATTTTTTGGAATTTATTAATTGTATGTCATTTTAAAAAATAAACTATTTAATTGCAAAGAAAATTATGTATTTTAATTTTGCATATAAATCCCTTTAATTAAATCGTATATACACTGTGTCCGTAAAGTATGGAACAAATTCTTTTTTAGCTAAACAGAGCATTTTAAGAAATAATCCTGAAATACGTCGATTTTTTATTTTAATTTACCGTATTTTAAAATAATATTCTAATATACAGGGTGAATTACTTACGAGAAATGACGTCACCGTCATTTTTTTTAATGCAGCACCCCCATTTTGTCTTAATTTTCGGATTATTCTAGCTGAGCTGATTCCAAAAATGTATCAAATGTTGATTCAAATTGGTACAGGGTGGACAAAAATACAATAGTTTTGTGTGTGCTCATATTATTAAATTTTAATTAATTTTTGATATTAAATTAAAATATTAAATTAAACAATATCAAAAATTAATTAAAATCAAAAATTAATTAAAATATCAAAAATACAATAAGTATTTTTGATAATATTGTTAATTTAACTAACGCGTTACTTTAAGAACATACACAAAGCTATTGTATTTTTGTCCACCCTGTACCAATTTGAATCAACATGTGATACATTTTTGAAATCAGCTCAGCTAGAGTAATCCGAAAATTGAGACAAAATTGGGGTGTTCCATTTAAAAAAAAATGACGGTGACGTCATTACTCGAAAGTAATTCGCCCTGTATATTAGAATATTATTTTAAAATACGGTAAATTAAAATCAAAAATCGACGTGTTTCAGGATTATTTCTTAAAATGCTCTGTTTAGCTAAAAAAGAATTTGTTCCATACTTTACGGACACAGTGTATATATGGATGCGGCCTTCTCAAAAATGGTAAAATGAAAATTGGCCTTCTAATATAAAAAGGTTCGCTATTCCTGGACTGGACTAATATTTACGTCTATAAAGTATTTAAAATAGCTTTTGAAAAACTATTTTCATATTTAATTCGTATTTAGAATTTAGATATACAACTTAGCAATCACAATTTCGTTATATTTTTATTTGTATCAAAAATACTGATTTTAAGTATGGGAAAATGAAAAAATTAATAGACTTCGCTTATATTTTACCACATACGACCGGTTTCGCTTTCTTTATGCCTTGCAAAACATCATCAGGTCTCCGGTACAGCAAAATTAAATGTTGAAATTACAATAACCAGAATTAGTATGCTGTCTGGTACAAATCGAAAACAATAAATTGATCACTTTTACTAAATTTACATTCAAGATGTAGTAGAAATAAACAAACCAAGACACGTTAAATGCTACTAGGAGCACTCCCGAGTCATAATTTACAATGTGTAAACTTTGGAAATCATGATTTGGGATTTACAATGTATAAACTTTGGAAATCATGATTCGGGATTTACAATGTATATATACATTATAAATTATATGATTTGGGAGTGCTCCTAGTAGCATTTAACGTGTCTTGGTTTGTTTATTTCTACTGCATCTTGATTTTAAATTTAGTATAGTTATTTAGTTAATGAGTTTATTAGTGCAGCTAAGCCCAAGTCCATCAACTCCCAACTAGACACAACTGAACTATGAGTATGATAACACATATACAGGGTGTTAGTAAATAAGTATGAAACATTTTAAGGGCTAATTCGACATGAAAAAATAATGCCGGTTTGATCTATAATATATGTCCGCAAATGCTTTGTGTCCGCGATACGGGGTGTTGAAATTTTTATTTCAAACTGCCAATTTATTTATTGCTCTAAGACCAGTTGAGCTATGAAAATGAAATTTGGTGAGTTTTAGAAGGTACCAGACCATTACCCGTACGAAAAAGATGAATATAAAATTCTTCTGTTACCTGTAAAGGAGATCATTTTAAACATTTCTTGCAGATTTGTACCTAGTTTAAATCTTATTAGTAATATTTTCTGTTATTGTTCTAGTTTAGTATTATTATATTGGATAGTTCTTGATAATGAATTAAGAAATAAAAAATGCGCGCCAGGATGTTTTATTTTTCGGCAAAATATCGCAAAAGATGGATAAGACGTAGTGAAATAAGAAGTGATTACTGGTAGAGGTGGTAAATTATTGGTATAAACATATAAATGTATATTACATTACTAATTTTCCCACTTTGATGCATGAGCTTAGAACTAGTTGACTTCAGTCATAATAATTATTATAAGTACGACGTCGAAAAACATTTTATTTTAATTTCCCATGTTAGAACAAATTATTGAATAAATTAAGACAGATGCTAGTAAAAAAAAACATTAATTAGTAGATATTTTCATTATAAATCAAACTAATAATAAAAATACCTCAACTAAAATATTTTACTAAACGTCATACGTATATTATTCCGACTGAAGTCAACTAGGTAGAGCTCATGTCTAAAGGTGGGAAATATCTTAATGTAATGTTAATTTATAGGTTTATACCGATAATTTCCCACCTCTACTAGTTTCATCTCTTTCTATTTCACAACGTATTACGTTTTCCATCTTTTTCGTTATTTTGCCGGTTATTAGCGCGCTCATCACTGTATAATATTGGTTTGATCAATTTATTGTTTTCAAATTGTACCAAACAGCATATTAATTCTGGTTATTGTAATTTTAGCATTTAATTTTGCTGTACCAGAGACCTGACGGTGCTTTGTTAACTATAGAAAGCAAAACCGGTCGTTTGTGGTAAAATATAAGTGGTTGTGAGTAAGTTTATTAATTTATATCATTTTCCCATATTTGAAATGGACTCACACAGGTAACATATTCAACATTTGAATACTGATTTTATTTACAATATATTCATCTCGGCGAAAAGTCGTACCCGTTTTGATGTAGGCCCGCACTTCTAAAATTACCGTTGTTACCATAGAACCCGGAATAGTTTCCATATACCGTTCTACCAAAATTTGGCGCTCTCATTGCTTTTTCGTTACTGTACACAGGGTTGTAATTGTGAAGAAGATTATGGGAGTGGTACATGGGTCCGTAGTTACAAATATCTGCGGAATATGGTTGTCCTATTGTACTGAGTCCTGCTGAAAGGATGTTGGATTGTAGGAGTGGAGGAGCTGTAGACTGGGTGGTATTTTGATACCGATTTTGGAAGATCATTGAGGGGTGGGTTTGTCGAGTGTTTTCCGTCGAATGCAGATTTTGGTCCTGTGTATCGTCATCTGTAACCAAAAATAAATACTTAAAGGCCTGTATCCCGCGTACCAAAAAAAAAATTGATTAATAGCGAGCTGTGTCTAGTAGGACAAACTTTGACGTACGGGAACACTGGAACAGGGGAAGTTATAATTGTGGAACAGTTTAAAAATTTGGAACATCAGATTACGAAAATGCCCCATATATTTTGTCGGACAGAACTTCCAATTGATTTGTTACCGTTTCATTATACTCTCATGCTAAAATCAGACTGCTATTTATCACCAATATAATTCCTGTCATTTCACATGTTCTTCGTGTTCCACTCATTAAAATTCCCAGTTGGTGATAAACACCAGTCTGATGTTTGCATGAGAGTTTAATGAAATGGTAACAAATCAATTATTGGAAGTTTTCGTAGTCTGACGTTCCAAATTTTTAAAGTCTTCCACGTCTAAAACTTCCCCTGTTCCAGTGTTTCCATACATCGAATTTGTCCGACTAGACACCGTTAAGCTATTATAGTTATTTTCCTAACCAGTGCAGAAAGTCATACTTTTCCGCACGCGACTGCAGTTTGCCGAAGGACGCGAAGCGGGAGTTCGGCAAGCAGTCGAGTGCGGAAAAGAGACTTTCTGCAAGCGTTAGGAACAATATTTTTTCTACGAGTCTTTAAAAAATGACCAAATCTTAATCAATTAATTTAAATTTAATGAAAATACATACACAAATTAATTCTTTGACAAGGTTGTCAAAACCAAAGTTTCAGCATAATAATTGGTTAGCATGACGACGATCTTGGTTTCCATGACGACGATTCAAAACCACTGTTATTGTCTACTGATTTGACTTTCGAATATTATATCAAAATTATTTTATTTCATCGAATTCTCGCGATAATTTCATTAAAACATGAACACAATAAGATATTTTTGAAATAAATTAGTAAATAATATCTAAATATTAGTTTATTGCATGTATTATAATTACTTTAAGGCTATATTAACATATCTAAACACGCGTGCGGAAAAGTAAAACGCGTGCGACAAAGTAAAACGCGTGCGGAAAAGTAACCCGCGTGCGGAAAAGTAAAACTTTCTAAACTAAAATGAGTGCGCGAAAGTCGACATTTTTGCACGCTCGTAGAAAAACAAATTTTCAGCTTGCTATTAATCAACTTTTTTTTAGTACGCGGAAACAGGTCTATTATAGTTACTGATCAAATAAAATAAAATCAAAATGTAAATCCGTACAGGTTGAAACAAATTTTATATAAAATTTCAGGTGAAAACAAAATATATTTTCAAGAAAATATAATATAATATACTAAGTGATTATTATAAGGGGATCATTGTTTAAATAATGAAAAATGGGTTATTTTGCGGGGTTTTAAATGGGTTTTTACGATTTTTTCTGCGAAGTTGAAAGAAAAAGCTTTTAATTAAAACTTACCTACTAAATTAAATTTGACCCTTAATTTATTTAACTCTTTATAGATCAGTGGTTGATTTTTCGACCACTTCACTTATGGTACCTATGAGCTAGTAATTGTCACAAAAAGTTACCGAAGTGCCAACTTAGTGTTTGTAAATAAACTTTACCCAAAAATGAACACCACAGAAAAAAACCCGGCAACGTTGCAGCTTTGTGGTTGATTTTCCAACCACAACCCATCATAGACTTTGAAATTTTTTAAATTTCCAAAAGTAGTTTTGCCCAATAAAGGGTTAAATCATTATAAATAATGATTTAGTTTTCCAACGACAACCCATCATAGACTTTGAAATTTTTTAAATTTCCAAAAGTAGTTTTGCCCAATAAAGGGTTACCTAAATCATTATAAATAAAGCTTGAAAAACGATTTTGCAAAAAATTATTATTTGCATTATAGACGAGCCCCCCCTCTCGATCTCAGGTCACCCGCTCTACCACTGAGCTATATTCCCTTTGCTTTGACAGGTTACAAGATTTCTCATACATACTGACAAATTTAATAGACCAAGTGAAGTATACAAAAATACTTTAAATATACTTACTATTATTATAAAATATCTTATTCCCGGGCAAGACAAATCCAAAAACACAAAAATTATAATAAATATATTTACTAAAAACACTAATAATCTATTCTTTTTACGCACACCTTATTTGCGCTACATAAAGATGTAGCGACTAATACCATACTGTCGGTGTGCGCATGCGCCAGGGAATTTAAAAATTTACCCTCGTGCCTAAAGAAGTATAACTTCAAAAATAAAATCACGGTTTTTTTCGTTTAAGTCGCTACAACTCTGTTCCATTTTAATATTTTTTCTGAAATTTTTATAGTATATATTTCTCACCTTTCTGAAGACAATGGAACTTCCATCAAGCTTTCAGTCTTATTCTAATAAAAGTTATTTTTCAGAGACTTTTTAGAGATTTTTTTAAAAGAAATTTAACTTTTTAATCGCTATTATGCTAAAATACTATTATGCAGTATAAATAGAGTACAAAGAAGTTTTCTGGAAAGTTTTAGATCAAAATGTTTCATAGAAAAAAGATGATGCAACTTTTAATATCGACGTTATAAATCCTCAAAATAAAGTTTATTTTTGAGATACTGACCATGAGTGGTAAATGGCTAATTTTGGTCTTGCTTTATATTTTTGATGGTGCTGAAAACGAAAATGAAGTTTATTTTTAATTTTGAATGTCAAGATGTTTTATTTCTTGCATAAAAACGGCGCCTCATATAAAAAAAGAAGAAACATTTTTTTTACAAATTAAACGATGCATTTAAAAATGATTTTTAATTTGAAATATCTGAGCATAAAATTCTTATTTGTATATCAAAACATGAGCAATAGGTAACTAACTACCTCTTAAAACGCACCAAATTCCATTGCATATCTCAACCAGTTGCAGGGCAACAAATAAATCGTCAGTTACAGTTACTAACACCCTGTAATTGTAACTGTAACTCTATAACAAAGAATCAATTGATTTTTGAGTCTTTTGCAATGAGAACCTTTGATCAGCTGATCAGCATGACCAAAGCTACTACCTCTCTGCAAAGATTCGGCCCACTTAACTGAAGATTTACATAAGAAAAAAAGTATTGGGTCCTTTGGGTAAAAAACAGTAATAAATAAAAATTCGTTAGTTATCTCATTTCTTCGATTTTAAAGTATTAAACCTCGACAATAGTATTTTATTTGAAGTTAACAACATAAAAAATACTTTAATTCGTTTAAATGTTTTCAATTGCTTAAGTATTGGTAGGTACATTTTTGTACCAGACTTCGCTTCGTTTATATTGCTATTGACATTGTATACTGTTTGCATTGTTTTGCTGATAAAACTTCACTATTCTATTCAAAGAACCATCTTCCAAATATTTATTCGATCAAATTCAACTTTATTTGGTTTCCATATACACAAAAAATTAAACCAACAAAGCACTGTCTATTCAAATTTGATTTCCTCCAAAACTCTATCAAAGCCCATCTTTAAAAAGATTTATGTCCAAAGTCGTTACATAAAATAAAAAGCTTTATTTTCATTGTCTAATTGGAAGAATATGCAGGTTTGGACTGGGAAGATTGGTCAGATACATTCTAGAAAATTGACGAAAACGTAATAGCCCGTTGATATTTAATTTTAAAAAGCCAATCCATAATTAATTACGCCAGCATCATCATCATTCAATCTTCGCTTGTCCACTGCTGGACATAGATCTCCCTCATAATTTCCCATCTGTTTCCATCTTGTGCCTGTCGCATCCAATTCCTATGGCAAAGTTTCAGATCGTGACCTGCGTGACCTGCCTAGTTCTACTTCAGTGTGGCTATGCTCTCTGCATGATCAGTCATGGTAGGGGAACCCAAGCGGGGATTTTTGCAGTTACTCGAGCGCGTCAGATTATTACATGGTGAGAAACCTGAAAATGTACCTCTACCATATTATAATGGCTTTTAATGCAAGGGAGTTCGTTAAGGGGGGGCCGAAAAAAAAATCTATCCTTAAAAATATCCGAAATTGTCAGATTAAGATAAGATAAGTTAAGTACATGCAAAACAGTGTATATTTCAAAAATCTGATGCTTTGAGCGGGGCGTAAGGAAATGGGTGAGTCCCAAAGTTTCACAAGAAAAAAGCGAATATTTCGCGAAATGAATGACATCAAAAAACTAAAAATATATGTACTCAATATTTATCAAAAATCTATCGAATGATACCAAACACGACTTCCCACAGAGAGGGGTGGGGGGTAAATTTAATATTTTAAATACGAATCCCGGGATATCTCGCGAAATGAACATCAGATCGACAAACTGAAAAATACACTTATTCAATATTTTAGAAAAATCTATAAAATGGCACCAAACATAACCCCCCACGGAGGAGAGGTGGGGGTTACTTTAAAATCTTAAATGGTAGCCCTATTTTTTATTGCAGATTTCGATTCCTTACGTAAAAATAAGTAACTTTAACTCGAGATATTTTTTCGAATTATAGATAAATGGGGCTATAAATCTAAAAAAAAAAGATTGTTGGAAATGTAAAATTAAATTAAAAATGGAAAATCTCCACTGAAATGGAAAACTTTACTTAACTTGTTTTTGTTTTAGGACTCAATAATCACAACCCAAAGCGCTCGAGTGACTGCACATTTAGCATACTTTGCTCCCCTACCATCACTACTGATCTTCGTCGTAGCGGGCAGTTTGGGATCTTGGCTTGCTGTGAAACGCCCAACATAGCACGCTCCATCGCCTTTTGAGCCACACGGATCTTTTGCACTGTTCTCCTTGTCACGGTATGGTAGCTTTGGAAACTGCTGCACGAAAGATTTCTGCGAATTAGACTAAGAGCCGCTATAGGTGAAAATTCTTAATCATTTTAGGCACGACGGGACCCTATAACTTAAATAGTAGAACCTAAAAGAAAACGTTTAAACACTGTGCCGTCACTTTTCAGTGGCACATGCGTCTACAGTGGCGCATCAAACTTTCCACTTATGGACGGGATACATAAATTAAAAAATACCCTCCCTAATTACCAGAATTTAATTTTTTTCATTTTTTTAAGTTTTATGTGATTAAGACATAAGATTCATCGTAATTTTAACCCACCACCCCCTTCTCCCTGCCCCCACCATCAAAAACTTTATTTTTCGATTTTATTTTTTTTTTGGTGGGATGCAATCAATTTTAAAATTTCAAAAAATTTACACGCATAGTTAAGGGTTTTATAAAATACGTCTATTTTTTATAGACCTGTAGGTTGAGTGTACATAACCTCAAAGAAATTTTAAATTTTTTTTTTTTTTGAAAAAAAGTATATAACTTTTTTTTGGGGATAGTTGCAGATCTAATTTTTTCTTAGTCTTGTGTATTTTATCAAAGACTATATTTCTAATTTTTTTCAGATTTTTCTGTAATGTTGGTCACCTTCAAAAATCCAAAAAACTGTTTTTTAAGGGGGTTTTGGGGGGTTTGAACGTGTTTTTCTGACTTTTAAATATTCTAAAGAACTCAGTTACTTCAAGTTACATATAACCTATAAAAACAAAATTGATTTGATATATTACGAAGTCTATAAAATAGGGAAAATCCCCCAAAACCCCCCAAAAAACAGTTTATCGGATTTTTGAAGATGGGGAGACTTACAGAAAAATCTGAAAAAAATTTAAAATATAGTGTTTGATAAAACACACAAGATTAGAAAAAACTAGACCGGCAGCTATTCCTCAAAAAAAATTAGACGCTTTTTTGAAAAAAAAATTTCTTTTAATTTTTTGAGGTTATGTACACTCTACCTATGGGTCTATAAAAAATAGGCATGTTTTATAAAAGCCTCAACTATGTGTGTGAATTTTTGAAATTTTAAAATTGATTGCATCCCACCAAAAAAAAATAAAAACGAAAAATGAAGTTTTTGATGGTGGGGGCAGGGGGAAGGGGGTGGTGGGTTAAAATCACGATGAATCCTATGTGTTAATCACATAGAACTTAAAAAAATAAAAAAAATTTAATTCTGTTAGTAAGTTCTGTTAACTTTTAATTTATTTATCCCGTCCATAAGTGGAAAGTTTGATGCGCCACTGTCGACGCATGTGCCACTGAAAAGTGACGGCACAGTGTTCCAACGTTTTCTTTTAGGTTCTACTATTTAAATAAGTTATAGGGTCCCATCGTGCCTAAAATGATTAAGAAATTTCACCTATAGCGGCTCTTAGTCTAAATGAGCTGTCAAATCATCTCCTCAGGTCTTTCAGCCACGAGTTTTGGCTTCTTCCTGCTGATCTTTTGTCCTGTACTTTACCTTGTACATAATATTAGTTGAAGTCACTCATATCTTTCACCTCTCAATAAAGGGCCTAGCCGGGTAAGATGATGAAAAGTGCCCCCAACTCGATTCGATTTCCATATAGGTCACCGTTTAGCATATATAGTGAAACTAACTTTCTGAAATTTTTAGCCCCCTATGTGGTCATGTGACCCACCTAGAGCCTAATTAGGGTTTTTATGTTTTTATTTTTTATCTCAGCCGCATCGAGAACTAGCAAAAAACTTTAAATAAAAAAGTTTTAAGCTTTAAAAAGTTCTGTCCGAAAAAAAAAAATTTTTAGTTTTTGGCGGAAAATTTAAATTTTAGAACCATTTTAAAATTTTAAATGAGTATAAAAGAATAACTAAGACATTCGTTTTCACGAAAAAAATATATAATGTGTATTTTTGCATAACGTTTCACTTTGAATTTTTTCAAATTTTTAAAATGAGCGAAACGTACCTTTAAAAATAAAAAACCGCATTTTTTTGGTTTTTGTTTTCGTTTTTTGATACAATTTTATACATATTTTCAAAAAAGGTAACACCGTCACTGGAGTAGGTAAAAAAGTGAAAAATAATTGGGGTTTGATTAATAAAAATTTTTTGTAACGCCATCCATTTTCAAGATGCGTTGAAGAAAACAAAATTTTACACATTTTTTACCATTTTGCCGTAGCTACTGGCAACATTGTAATAAAACTTGGCGGGTTTTAAGAGGTAGTTATTGTGCATGTTTTGACATACAATTAAGGATTTGATATTCATCATTGGCGCGCTTAGGGGTAATGGTCTGAACTTTTCAAAGAAAAAAAGATAGTACGCCACTGACATATTTCAAATTAACAATCATTTTTGAATTCCTCGTTCAATTTGCGATAAAAAAACTATCTTCTCACTTTTTCATACGAGGCGTTTTGCTGCAAAAAATAAAATATCTTAACGCTTCCAAAGTATTCGAATTAGTTTTATTATAATGGATGTACGAGTTTATGTAGATGTAGAAACTACAATAGTATTATTTTATTTCATAAAAGTTCGAATACTTTGTAAGGGTTAAGATGTTTTACTTTTTGAATAAAAATGGCGCGTCGTATGAAAAAATAGGAAGATAGATTTTTTGTCACAAATTGAACGACGAATTTAAAAACGATTGTTAATTTGAAATATGTCAGTGGAGTACTATATTTTTTCTTTAAAAAGTTCAGACCATTACCCCTATGCGCGCCAATGATAAATATAAAATTCTTAATTATATGTCAAAAAATGCACAACAACTACCTCTTAAAACTCGCCAAATTTTATTACAATGTTGCCAGTAGTTTCGGCAAAATCGTAAAAAATGTGTAAAATTTTGTTTTCTTCAACGCCCTGTATCTTGAAAATGGATGGCATCACAAAAATTTTTTATTAAACAAACCCCAATTATTTTTCAGTTTTTTACCTATTCTAGTGACGGTGTTACCTTTTTTGAAAAAATATGTATAAAATTGTATCAAAAAACGAAAAAAAAACCGAAAAAATGCGGTTTTTTATTTTTTAAGGTACGTTTCACCAATTTTAAAAATTTGAAAAAATTCAGGGTAAAATATTATGCAAAAATACATGCTACATATTTTTTTCGTGAAAATGAATGTCTTAGTTATTTTTTATACTCATTTAAAATTTTAAAATCGTTCTAAAATTTAAATTTCCAACCAAAAATTTCAAAAAAATATTTTTTTCGGCCAGATCATTTTAAAGCTTACAACTTTTTTATTTAAAGTTTTTCGCTAGTTCTCGATGCGGCTGAGATAAAAAATAAAAACATAAAAACCCTAATTAGGCTCTAGGTGGGTCACATGACCACCTAGGGGGCTAAAAATTTCAGAAAGTTAGTTTCACTATATATACTAAACAGTGACCTATATGGAAGTCGAATCGAGTTGGGGGCACTTTTCATCATCTTACCCGGCTAGGCCATTTGACCCAAGTATTGTATTTTCCTTTTCTTCGTACATAATCGTATTATTTCCTCATGCTCCAAAGTACAATACCTCATTGTTAGTAACCTTTTGTATGGTTCAAGTGGAAATCGGTGAGACTGCATTTTATCAATGAAATTAGATAATATGTCTCAGACACTCCAGAAGCCGCTAACGATAAAATGTTTTAACATCGCATTAATCATTGTAAATTAGTCGACGGATATTAGTACAGTGAAAATAATAAGACGAGAACTGGACGATAATGATTATAAAGAATAAATTTTAAAGCTTTTTCTACCTTAATGACAAAAAAAGCAAGCTCATTAGCAGAAACCAATTCAAAATTATTTTGCACATCATATGTGAAACATTAGTTGGTTGAAAAATCTCATTTTTATTGGCACAAAAATATATTAATTGGTCTGGACTAAATTACCGTTCTGTTTATCTAAAAGGGATATGTTACTATCAACATTCACACAGTGTTGCCAAACTTAATTTTGTTATTTTGGGTGTAAATTTTTTCCACCTATCTCCGAGGGTACAATACCTATGAAATTCTCAGCACCCGTATAAAAAATATTGTCCGTTATATATAATGCTATTAAAAGAGATGTCAAAAAAAATTCTTTAGAAAAATATGAGGTAGCTGGAATACGTTGGTTACTAAGTCTAACCATGAGATGGCGACTCTAATGAATTTTCTATTTCGGTAGTCGCAATCTTTAAAAGCCGGAAGTCCAAATGATGCAGTTATTCCCGAAAACGTCGAAAAAATACTGAAAATTATTATGGAAAACTGTAATGTGTAGTTGCGAGGGATAGCTGAGACTCTAAAGTTATCAAAGGGTAGCATTTTGACTACTATGCTCAGAGCAAAAACAACAACGGATTGATGAATCTTGGCGCGGTTTGGACATTTTTAATCGAAATAAGTCAGAGTTTCTTAGAGTACTAAATGTCCTCCTTTATATTTTTTATACAATGATACCATCACACTCCAGTGGTGGATCCAACATCGGCAAGAGGGGGTTCGATTGGCCAAATTTCTATGAAAAATAAATGAATAAATGAATGTTTTTATAATCTTTATATATAACTTGGTTTGAGAGGGGGGAGGCGACCGCCCCCATCTGGATTTGCAACTGTCACACTCTCCATGCATTGGGCATTAAAAATTCGCAACAAAATATCATCCCCTTTCTTTCATTGAGCCTTCCAAACATCCACAGTTATTCAAATTCCTTCCAAACATTCATCAGGTCTTCTCAGGTATTTCAAACTCTTCCTTAGCAATAGTTACAGCCTGCTTTGCTGCCCTCTTTGCTACCTTATACAGTGCTCTTCAGATAAAACTATCCACCTTAAATAATTTTTGAACCACTGATTTTTAGAAAAAAAGCAAAACATGTCAAACAATAATTGAAGGGGGAGACATTATACCATATTTAAGCTTGCCAGGAAATGCACCCTCTCCCCCCCCGTATCATCCCTTAATTTGATCCCTTTTAAATTACTACCACCCTTTTTATTTCATATTTGGATTCTCCTTTTTGTACTGATTTCAAAAATGTATAACACTTGATGCGTAAAGTGATTAGTTTATGAGAAAAATAAATACAAAAGCAACAAAACTGGATTCAATAAAAATTATTTTTTAAAATAGTTATTTTCCTAACAAGTGCAGAAAGTCATACTTTTCCGCACGCGACTGCAGTCGAGTGCGGAAAAGAGACTTTCTGCAAGCGTTAGGAACAATATTTTTTCTATGAGTTTTTAAAAAATTACCAAATCTTAATCAATTAATTTAATTAATATGAAAATACATACACAAATTAATTCTTTGACAAGGTTGTCAAAACCAAAGTTTCAGCATAATTGGTTAGAATGACGACGATCTTGGTTTCCATGACGACGATTCAAAACCACTGTTATTGTCTACTGATTTGACTTTCGAATATTATATCAAAATTATTTTATTTCATCGAATTCTCGCGTTAATTTGATTTAAACATGAACACAATAAGATATATTTGAAGTAAATTAGTAAATAATATCTAAATATTAGTTTATTGCATGTATTATAATTACTTTAAGGCCATATTAACATATCTAAATTAACACGCGTGCGGAAAAGTAAAAACCGCGTGCGGAAAAGTAAAAACCGCGTGCGGAAAAGTAACATGCGTGCGGAAAAGTAACACGCGTGCGGAAAAGTGAAACTTTCTAAACTAAAATGCATGCGCGAAAGTAGACATTTTTGCACGTTCGTAGAAAAATTTTATTACATACGAACATTTAGAATGAACATTTCACTACCAAAAATTTTAACAATAATTATTCAATCTTTCAAAAGTCATTTTGAATAATTATTGTTAAAATTTTTTATGATCATTCTAAATGTTTGTATGTAACAAAATTGTTAAAAAAATATTTTTTTTCAATCCAGTTTCGTTGCTTTTGTAGGTATATATTTTTTCATAAACTTATCACTTTAAGCATCAAGTGTTATACATTTTTGAAATCATTATAAAGAGGAGAATCCAAATATAAAATAAAAAAGGGGGTAATAATTTAAAAAAAAATTAAGAGATGATACGGGGGGTGAAAGGGTGCCTTTCTCGGCAAGCTTAAATATGGCATAATGTCTCCCCCTTCAAGTATTATTTGACGTGTTTTTCCGGTTTTTTCTAAAAATCAGTGGTTCAAAAGTTATTTAAGGTGGATAGTTTTATCTGAAGAGCACTGTATAGTGTATATTATATCCTTATCTTTCTCTGTTTAAGATCTCTCATACCTTTTTCAAACTTCTTTCTTTTCTCTAGTCTTCTGTTGCTCTTCATCATTCCACCACCACCAAGTTTCTTTGTCCCTAGGAGACAGACCCTTTAATCAGATGCTTTCCTTATCACTGCCAACTTTGCTGTACTACTTTGCCAACCAGTATCTCCCTATATATTTATCTGCAGAGAGTTTTAAAGTATTTCATCATTAAAATTTTATATAGAAGTACATTAATTTATATTTTCTTTGGTAGATTCTTAATGGGGTAGTCCATCACTGAATGTTTACACTGTCAAATTGGGAGGAACATGTGTATTGGCCCACTAAAATCGTTTTATTGGCTGGAAAGTTTATACAACGGAAATTTATGATTGGAAACATTTAATAAAACTTTGAATTTTCTGTCAGAAATGAGTGAGTCGTCCTTTTGTGACTCTTGTTTAACATTTTGTGGGCTATATGATTAATTTATGAAGTCGTGAGCGGCCATGTGTTGGTGAAATTATAAACAAAATCAACTTTTAACTACTACCAGGCTTCAGTACTTCGGTAAACTGTTTACAAAAACTTAAAAGTGAAACCCTTTACCGTTTTACGACTTGACTTCTGTAAACAATGCATAATTGTGTTTAGTTTTCCGAAGTTAGTAATAAGTACTGTGTAAATAAATTTGTGGAATTGCTACTTAGACGGCCGTCCCACTAAATTCGAGATATTTTTAGATAGGTTAATGTTGCAGATTGTTTTTTTGTAAACGCTGTAGTTTATTATCTTTATAAATTGATTTTCTATGTTCTTTTAATGCTCAAAAAATATTTCTTTGCAAAAAATGCTTTCTATTCTTCTCCTTCTTCTCTGCCTGTAGCTGCTAAGGTTTAAAAGAGACGAACCACTTTGCTACTCTTTGGATGCACAAAGTAGCGTCCGATGATTAGCCGTAAATTCTTATGTAAATTAAACGTGCAATTCCACACGAGCGACAGTGGCAAGCGACAGTGGCTGGCCACGGTCGCCGATCCTCACCACTGTGGCGTCCATTACAAAATAATTGGGCCTACAAAATCGCCTGTTTCAGCCACTTTGTGGATCCACAGAGTAGCGCTGCGGAGTGGATCGTCTGTTTTAAACTTTAAAAAGATAACAAAACAACAAGGAAAAGAAAGAAAACGCAGTGGTTTTCTTCAAACTTCAAACGACTAGTGAGCATAGGAATCATTGGAAACGTTGCTACAATCGACAATCCACAAGAAATGGAGGAAGAAGTCCTAGATCTCGAAAACATCATAAACGAAGCATTAAGGAATAGCACTACTGAACAAATATGAAATTCACATGGGAAGATTTAGAGATATTTATCAGGAAATAAAAGAAATGACAAGGGAAAAGAACAGGGCCAAAAAGAGAGCCAGAAGAACAAGAAATCGGGAAGATAAAAATTGGGCAAACCGACTGAATCGACAAGTCAAACAGGCACCAATAGAACATAGAAGCCAAAAGTGGGAAAATTACGTTAAAGAAATGGAGGAAGAGGGCCAAAACATGCAAGAAATATGGAGGCTCCAAAGAACTTTAAGAAACGATATAAAATCCATTCCCCCACTATACGCAGAAAACGGAATCTACTTTGTAGAAGGGAAAACCAAGTTGATGAGAAGGACTCTTGTGAGAGAGTGTACACTTATTTATTACCAAGACGAAGAGAGAGTATACACAGAATTATCACCAAGACGAAGACATAGACTTTGTCGAAGAAGTCGACGAAACAGAACTACAAATGCCCTAAGAACAGGAAGCATTAATAAATTCCACATCACCAAGAAAAATAAGTGAACTGATCAGAAAAATTTCGCTAAAGAAAGCACCTCATCTAGATGAAATCTCTAACAGAGATCTGAAGTATCGACGAAATCAATTCCTTCGAAAGCAATTCTATTTGACAAACATAACAAACGCAATAGTAAGATAGAGGCTGTTCCCAAACCGATGGAAGGAAGCCCATGTAATCATGATACCAAAGCCAGAAAAGAACGACATATTTTCGCAAAATTACAAGCCGATTAGCTTATTTTCAGCAGTCAGTAAGATAGTAGAGCGAGTAATTCAAAATCAAACCAGACTACAATAAGAGACATACAGGCTAGGATTAATACTAAAAGCACAATTCGGATTCGGAGCTCAACATTTCAGCTAACTGCAAGAACTCAGACTTGCAGAATACATTGTCGCTGGATTCAACGAGAAGCAATATATAGGAGCGGAGTGTCTTCGAGAGAGTGTGGCATAAAGGACTGACATACAAAATGAGAGATTATGGATACAGCGGGGTCATGACGAAACTCATCTCCTCGTATTTAAGCGACCGGAGGTTAAGGGTCCAGATAGGACCAGTTCTATCTTAACACGGAATCCCGGAAGCTGGAGTACCATTCATAGGGGTAGTCTTATCACCCTTCCCGTATAGTATATTATACATTATACAACAGACGTTCCAAGAACACCCGGAACACTAATCAGCCGTTATGCAGACGACCCCACTAATTAGTGATGTTGATTATAGTTACTTTCTAGTATTCGTTACAAATCGTTACTTTTGTATAAAGTAATCATTTACAGTATTCGTTACTTTGATTACTATGATTATTTTTGTTACTTTTGTATTTGAGTACCGGTAATCATATCGAAAATCGTATTTCTCAGTAGGTAGGTATTTTGTATAAAGTAATCATTTACAGTATTCGTTACTTTGATTACTTTTGTTACTTTTGTATTTGAGTACCGGTAATCATATCGAGAGAGAATCGCATTTCTCAGTATGTACATATTTTGTATTAGTAGTACATATTATTTTGTATTAGTGTTAGTAGGATACTTTGATTACTATGATTACTTTTGTATTTGAGTACCGGTAATCATATCGGGAATCGCATTTCTCAGTATTTCGTATAAGTATAAGATCCGATCTAACGACCTTCACCGATCTATTTAATGAATAGAACTTAAATGATATGTAAAAATTATTAAAAACAAGGGGTGCTCGACATAATTTTGTCCAGACTAATTAATAATTAAAAATGAATTTTTTTTATAAACTCTACTAATTTTTTGGCCCGGGCAGATATTATTTTAGATTTTTGGATCATAACAATAAAATACACATAGACCAAGGCATTTAGGAAAAAATAAATGATTTTTAGGGAAATGGTGAAACAGGAAAAAGTTTCAATAGAAAAATGGGTGGAAATGCGTAATTGCAGTATAAAATGCATCAAAAAGTACATAAGCATGTCAAAATCAGTATATTAAGGGTCAGATTTTGTTATTCGGGGGTTTTTGGGATCACTGAACACGACTACGCAATCAGAACCAACCTCCGAAGCACCTGGTGCCCAGGGTTACTGCTAAGGTACGTCATCTATAGTTTCGAGAGTCAAATACCCCGAAATAAGAAAATCTGGATGATATAACATCTGCCTTAATATACTGATTTTAACATGTTTATGCATTTTTCGATGCGTTTTACAAACTTTAAAATGTAATAATGCATTTCCACCCATTGTCCTATTGTAGACTTTTTTCCAGACGTCATCGTAATCCTAAATACAATGCAAAAAGTTGCAAGTCTCTATGTACCTACTATATTTAACAATAGATTTATTCCTGTGTTTTTAGTGTTAAATGTCCTAGGTCCTAGTCTAATAAAAACAATGCCATACCTACATGTAAAATTAAAGTTGATGATCATAGTCTAGAAATATTATCATTTCTACATTTTTTCCGGTCAATCTAAGCTATTTTTTTCTAGGCCTCATAAGAATAGTGTGTATTTATTATTAAAATCTAATGTGTTGCATTTTTATTTTCAAAGGAACGAACATCTCTAAAATCCTGTGAATTATCTACCTCGACAAATCGTATAGACATCTGTTTCTGGGTGCATGCTTGTTAAATGATATACCTCTCTCGGTTTCAGCTACTTCTCAGCTCCCTGTAAAAATCCTGTAAAACTCTTCATAGCCTTCGCCCTTCATAGATAAAATTTTAGTTAACTGTACTGATACCAAACACTCGTTGAATACCGGTCCGATTCCGATATCAACCGATTGTAGGTACAATACTCAAATAGGTACTCGCTCTGATACGATTGGTACGAAGGACTCAGAGTAAACAAAGTAATCAAAGTAACGATTTGCCTCTCTGTATAGTAATCGTTACTTGCGCTATTCGTAAGTAACGAGTACTTTGTAACGAATATATACTTTTTTAACATCACTACCACTAATGCTATGCCATATAAATAAGATGCTTTATTATGATACCATATTTCACTTGTATTTGGAGACTATTTTAAAATACAAATAACCGTTGGAAAGTGGTAGGAACTATATTTATAGTCTAGGAAACAGAGGTTAAACCTCGCAAAATGGACACAAGTCCGGTTTTATTTTTTTCTGGTATATCAAGGGGTGCTTATTTGCTTATTATGAGCTAACTTTTTCTTAAAAAATTTCACCCCAGAACCCTCCTTTTCATCCCTTTAAAGGGGGTTGTGACGATAATATACTTTTATTGTCTAGAGTACGCCAATGAATTAAGTAAAACGTGTTTTTGTACCGTCTCGGACGATATATTTTGTCGGAACGAAAAGCCTAATTGATTATTATTCTTGGAGCTTTGATCGAAGAATAATAAACAGCAATGAAGTATAAGAGCTGAGTTTAAGTAGTATATCCCGACATTTTCCGCAATCCTACAACCCCCGTTGCTTTTGGTAGCTGAACGAATTTCGACGGTTTTTTTTTTCTTTTACCTATCCTTATACGAGCGGTGATCTTATTTCCCTACATGTCTTTTCCTCTGGCGAGCTGAGCGAGATATCCTATCCTTATACGTCCGTTTCATATTAATAAATGTAATTCCTAATCCACGCGATCGTCGGTAGTATTCATTCACGTACCAGATATCGTCACATCGACCCGAACCTAATGTTCGATACGTAGGTTATAAATATATTTTATTAACGAAATTAACGAGTAGTAATTAAGGCTAATTATCTTATCATTTGTATGTTTTGATTGTAAATAAATATGTCTTAAAAAGCGAACCTTTGTCTTCGGCTGAATTTTGTTACCTGGAGCATCGAAAACAACGACAGACGTTACAGGGTACTTTGTGGTTTTTGCGAAACGTAGCCCTTCCTGTACTTCACAGTAAAATGAATATTTCCTACTATTTATTTCCGGACAGCATATCTCTATCACCCACCGTTTAGCGGGGGTGGCGCCCCAAAGTTGACAAGATTTTAAAAAAGATGTTTTAAAAAAATATATTTTTTCCTAACTGTAATGAAATCAAGAATAAACCCTGCGGCAATTTTAAATTGGCGCAGGGTGTTACATTTTAAAAACCCTTTTTTTATATCATCTGAACCGCTTATGCTAGAGTAAAAAAACTTTTAACGATTATCCATGTGCAAGCAAGTATTATTTACAAACCCCCATATTTTCCCCGGAACCACCCAAAAAAAAGGAGAATTAAAAGTAAAATATGCATAGGTCATAATCTGTAACAGACAGTGTGTTCTTTTATTGAAGTTATACTTCTTTAGGCACGAGGGTAAATTTTTATTTTGCTGGGCGCATGCGCACACCGACAGTATGGTATAAAACGTTATGAGGGATCTGATTGGGTGTTAAAATCATCTGTCAATAATTGTTCAAATGGAGATTCTGGATAAACAAAATGTTGTGTATATTAGTTTTTATTGTTGTGAGGACAGTGACAAAAAGCAAGTTCATAATTGTAGTGACTTTTTAAATAGTTTTTAAAAGCAACAGGTACGTACCTTATTGTAAATGTTTCAGTATTGTAATAAAAAATTACAAATTAGGTAAAAACCTATTTGGAAAATGTCCCTACCTAGCTACTAGGTAATGCTTTGATTTACATAATTGGATTACCAACCAAAATCTCCATCTAATATATTGCTTTTTTAGTCTATATTTTGTCGTATTTTAATTCCACAAGAATCAAACTTATTTGATTAAACTAACAGAATAAGCCACTGTCAAAAAAATTTTAAAACGTTTAGTTGCTAGGTATAACTTTCCACTTCATTCACATTTCTCGGTAGTTAAATTCTGCGTGGGGTGAGTTCAAAATAATCTAAACCTGATAGACGCAAGTTCAATTCCCAACGCAAATTTTTATTTTTTTTTATACATTTTATGATTGTAAGTATATTTATTATATTTTTTTTTCAGAAAATACGTATTTAGTTAAAATTTTCTCAACAATTGTTCAGAAATAATTTCTTTAGTTTCATTTTTCAATGTGTTTGCGTGTGTTTTGTTCTTTTATTTTTTTTTTATTTTTCGTATTGTTTTAATAAAAAATTTTGGAAAGTAGTAAGTATTAAAATTAGTTTAATATTTAAATAAAATATAAATAAACTGTTATATTGATTTCATTGAAATCATATAATAGAAGTATAACTTCTTACGTGCGTACAAAGTACACATATATTATTTTTTTTCCATAAGTACGTTATCACTAAAATAAATAGGTGACGAAAAAAAAAACAAAAACTGGAGGCCGCCAAAGCATTTCTGAGGTTTACGGCGCCACTGTGCCATAACGGTTGCTTATACGAAAAAATGCAAAGAACCTCATTTGTAGAGAAAATAGTGGTATTTAATTCTATATAAGTTTTGTTTAAAAAAATGCATAGGTAATGAGAAAATTGTAAAAACATGCTCGCCAATGGACAGGGGTAGTTTCTGCAATATATTTTCAAGGATAGGGGTAGTTTCCGCAGAGATGTTGCAATAACCATATATTTATGAAAATCCCTATTGATGTAGCATATGCCCTTAAGGGTCAAAAAGCAAAAAAAAAATTTTTTTCAACCCTCCATTTTATTTTTTTTTGTTACAGGGGTTGCATCAAGAAATCGCTTTTGGTGTCTATGTATGGACAATAATAATGTGCACAAAATGATATATGAAGACATTTTAATAAAGAGCGTGGTGTGTGAAGGATTCCAAGAAAATCACTTTCTTTAATAATTCTGCTTTCTTTTGGGGTGGTTTCGGGGGAAAATGGGGGTGCATTATACAAATTTGTAAATAACACCAGTACATGGATAATCGCTGAAAGTTTTTTAACTCTAGCATAAGCGGTTCAGATAGTATAAAAAGGGGTTTTACATTAAAAAATGGGCAATTGCTCTTAAATGAAACCTATACCAAAAAATCAGCAACTTATTTGTTATTAATTGTCGCAGGGTTTCGTCTTGATTTCCATCTTTTGCTATTTAGTAAATTTTTTGCAAGACCTACAGAAAGGTCTACGTTTCGCAAAAACCACAAATTACCTCCTTTAAAGGGATGAAAAGGGTGGTTTAAGGGCGAAATTTAAAAAAAAAGTTAGTCTCATAATAAGCACCCCTTGATATACCAGAAAAAAAAAATAAAACCGGACTTGCGTCCATTTTGTGAGGTTCAACCTCTGTTACGTACACTATTAGCAATGTTTCTACTTTTTTTAAGGTAAAAATAATATTTACTGTATTTTAAAATTTAATTTGAATCACTAATTATTAAATGTTACCTTTGTTTAAGTTATTTGGAGTTGATCGAGAAGTAGGTCTATTCCTTGGTGATGGAGCTGGTTGACTAACCACTTCGGAACTGAAACAAAAAGATGTTACTTTACTATTGTTTTACTTACAATAATATAATGCTTTCAAAGCTCGAATGATCAATGTGGTTTACTTTTGATTGGTAGGCAGTCAAAGGTAAAGGCAACTAATACAAAAAATTAACACAAAGTCAAGATACATCACAAGTATTCTCCAGTGATTCTAAAATTCTAAACGCTTATATCATAGAATCCAGTATTTCTTTACAATATAACAAAAATCAGGAGTGATTCTAAACTCTTTAGTTTTTTTAGTTTTGATATGAAGAGTCGGGATGGGAAAACCTACCGGTTATAACCTAAAACCGGTTTTTTCAATTCGAAACAACCGGTTTTACCGGTTGTTTTTTTTGTCCCGGTTATAACCGGTTTTTCTTTTTAAAGTAATAACCTGTGAAAAACCGAATAAGTTACCTGTGGAAAAAAAATTAATTTAGAGAAAAATGAAGAAATTTCTATATATTTTCGATCTCAATCATATGTATAATATGCGAAGTAATTAACCCAAAACAACCATAATTCAACTTTTATTTACTAATAGAGAACTGGACGAAAGTTTCACATCAGCTTTTATGAAACAATTTTGGGAATAGTTATTTAGATTTAGATGATAATATTTACTTAAAAAAGTAAGTGATCTGCTTGAAATCGATATTCGAACAAAAAATTGTTTATACTTGAGTACTTGAGACTCTGGTATGAAATGTGAATACCGAAATACGATTAGGAATCTCCATTATGTAGGTAATATTTAAACAATAAAAAATAATTCTTAGGAAATAATTGGTAGGTATTATACAAACGTATTAAAAAATATTACCTACTGAAATTTTTTGATGGCAATAGATAGAGAAGTAAATAATGAATTGGTTTATCGAATTTACTTTTAAGTAAAATATAAGTCATTTGGATATTTTTTTAAACTCGATAGATCCAAGGGACATTTCGGTAGATCGGTAGGATCATCACTTTTGGGAATATCACAATTATAGACAACGCAATATATGCCGACGCCGTCTACAACGAGCGACGAATCAGGGGTACTTTCGCCCATTTTTAGGGTAATTTGAAAGCGCCTGGGAAAATTTTTATAGGTTGAATTGGTTGGGGAATTTTTCGGGAGGAAAATTGAGCAAACTAATGTGCCATATAAATGTAACATTATAACCTATTGATTATTTGCTTTTGATTAAAAAAACCGAAAACCGGTTTTTGGAACAACCGGTTTTTATGACCGGTTATAACCGCCAGGTTAAACCGTAAGTAAAAAAACCGGTATAACCGAAAACCGGTTTTTTGTTCAACAACCGCCATCCCTAATGAAGAGTTCAAATAAGTAGTGATGATTCTTCTATCTTTAATATTTAATGTCGAGAATTTTAGCCCACATAATAATAATTTTAGTCCATCTAAAAATAAAAAGAACTAGTATTTATTAAAATTGCTATTTAAATTATAATTTTTTTTATCGTCAACCGTCACTAAAGACATTCGTTATTTTACTCATTTGCCCTCATTTACGGCAGTAAAGTAACACTTTATTGTACTGAAAGAAGAATTTTACTTTACGTGCCGCGATTAATCAAATTAACCGATATTGAATGTAAGAGGTCGATGGCAGTAATTGAATGGCGAGTATTTGAGTGGACTTAAATTGATTTACTATAATTATTAAAAATATGGTACACAATTGGCGATAATATCAATTAAATTAATGTCAAAAAGGAAAATTCTGTAGTATTTTGTAATTATATTTATATAAAATAAATTGAAGCTTTACCGATTTAGTAATTATTCAATATTGATAACGGCCATCTTGCAAAAGTTATCTGTCATCACTGTCATGAAATTATTATGACGTCTAAAATTTAAAAAGTTTTTAAATTGTAAATTGTAAGTATGTAAGTGTTAAAACCAATATCAAATTGTTGGCGATAAAATTTTGTATGCACCACGTCAGTAAAGACTCTTTATCGAACTCGTCTGTTATTCGCCTCGTTCGCTATGCTCGCTCTGCTCATAATATCAGACTCGTTCCATAAAGAGTAACTTTACTGACTTGGTGCATAAATAACTATTATTAGGTACATTTATCGCATAGCATTGTATCTCATCTCGAGCGTTTTCTAAGAAGTGCTGACATTTTCTTTTGTAAAAATCTTCCATCTTTTATTTAAATAGTTATGAGAAAAGCTTTTTAATTCTTTTTATCTTCAAATATTGGTAATATGTTCAACATTATATCACAAATAGGTATCGTATTTTTATATACTTTTTTAAATTATAAAATAAATATACTATGTATATCTAGATAACTGTAATGAGTATCTGTTGACAAAGCTTGAATTTGTCCCCAAATACAAACAAAATATCTTAAGGTGGTCATATTATTATCTGCCCATACCTTATTCAGCTATTCAGAAACTGCTATTCAGCTTCCGATAAATGTAAAAAGACCTTTCTACCTGGAAGCTAAAAAGATCTAATAAAGAATTTAGTTTGCAACTGTAGCTTATTCTCAAGTAAGTAAGATTATATAGACCGCATATTAAATGAGGATATTTTTAAGAGAAACTTGAGAATATTTTGAAATGCAGGAAGAACGTTTAGCGTAAAAAGCTTATAATTCTTCCCAAGCTTTGAACTCCTGCGCCCAATTTATCTGACATTCCTCTTGCGTAAATTCGTGAATTAATTCGTTCCGCAGTAAATAATCCACAAAAGACAGTTATTCACATTTAATTCCAACCAGAAGACTGTAGAAAAGAATGCAAAGTATAATAATTCGGAAAGTTAGTGAGCCCAAACTAATAAAGTCACCCATAAATACGTTAGGATCGCGGTGTTTCTAATAATTTGAGGTAATTTGCTCGTAAACACTATAAAACAGTTCATCTGGGTAAATTATATGACAGCCTGAGCCCACTGCGACATCTTAAATCCATTCAAAATCCTGCTTAAGACATTTTACACGACTTCGCTTTGAGTTGTGGAAAACAAACGGACGTTATTTTTAGACAAATTAGACGCCAGGAATATTTATGGCCGCATCACATCATTGTACTGGAATTATTTATTGGACTTATTGTTACAATTTATCCGAAATTTATATTGAGCAAGATTAATGGATATGGTTTTTCTGTAGATTTGTGTATAATGTATTATAAAAAAGAATAAATAAACTATAAAAAAAGAAATAGTTCCTACAATTGTGTTTCTGATAAAAAAAATATCTAAATATACCTATCATCATCATCATCATTTGGTTTACAACCCATGATTGGACTGTTCTACTAGAATCTATTTCCATTTCTTCCGATCATTGGTCTTGGTTTTCTAATCTCGTATATGTACTCTTAATGCTGGGGCCACAGTAACGTTAACGTCTAACGTCCATTATCGTATTAATTAACACACCAAAAATGATGGAATAAACTGAGCGTTAAAGTGACTGGCCACACTTATTTTAGCGCTTAGTCAGCAGAAACGCGTTTTTTAATCCCATAATTTCAAGATGGAAGTCGAAGCTGCTACGCTGTTATATTTTATGACTGCTAACTATTATTTTATGAATTCGTGTTATATTCGTATATAGGTTTAAGAAAACTATGCATGCCATCATATGCAAACCAGCTTGTTTTATATATGTACCTCATTCGTTCCCATACCAGATTTTAACGATTTTTTATATTCATTTAAATGGGTCCTATAGTATCCTATACATAAGTGTGTCTTTTTTCTTTTTCAAATCTTCTACCGTCGCTGGAAAGGGCGGAGGTAAATTCCTCACCAACCAGTAAAAACATATAATCCGACAGGTATTTTCCTCACCAAATTTAAAGGTTCCTATTAATCCGGTAGGTATTTTCCTCACCAACTCTTTCAGGTAATAAAATAAAAATATAGGTTTAATTTAAGAATGTCTAATGTCTATTATGAAAACATCCGAAATCCGAATACAAGACATTAATTTCCTTACATTATAATAATAGTTTATAATATAGATAATATGCAAGACGTATAAATTATTATTTAATATTTACTATAATATGACAGACACTTTACAAAATCCATTCTAGTCATTTGATTAGACTGATATCTTATTAATAAATTTACTACATTTTTCAATTTCAGTTTAACTTGTTTGTCTTTGATAGGTTTTGAAATATGCAAACTTTAAATTTTAACATACGTATCTACCTGAAATTCTTTAATTTTTTCAAAGTAAATATTATGGATGGATGCGTACTACAAAACGATAAATTAAAATGCGAATGAAAAGATTCGCAAGCATTCGTAATACGAATAACAGAAGAATTTGCCTCTGTCCACAAATATGGGGAGAATATGGCATTTTCGTCTATACAAGTTTCAACTAAATAATCAACATATCTATGTTAAATTTCATTTCCTGGTTTACCTGACATTAAATCAAACACAAAACAATCTGATACGTCTTCTGGTTTTATATGTAAAGCCAAAAGTATGTTTGAGCCACTTGCCTCTTTCAGAATCATTTTTATATTCTGATATTAAATCAAGGGACCAAGAGATTTCTATAGGTACCAAGCTTAGTGTAGGTGAAATTTACAACCATGCATTTCAGTGTTCGGACACATTTCAATGATTGCATTCCTTCTCAAAATCTTCAAAAATTTTACTAGCATTGAACTCAATTTTGAGAGCTTTAAAAATTTCTGATTTTAACAAATAAAAAATATTGTTGTAAATTTATGTTTTTTTGTTTGGCAGTAAACAGTATAATAAAGAAATATAATGCCCATTAATTAGCCCATGAATACTGAATAATTGCAATGTGCCATCCATATAATAAAATTCAATGTGGCTAAAAGTCTTATATTTGTTTCCCAACTAAATACAATTATCCTACTTTTGACACAGTTTATAAAGAGAAAATTTTCCCTCTTGGTTGTTTTTTGAGCACACCCCGTCACAAATTCTTGAACATCATCAATATTGGAAGGAAGTCGACCAGGCATCATTTTTCGTCGATAATTATATATTTTCTCTTATGTAACTGACAACAATCGTAGTAATTGTTTCAGACAAATTAGCTGCAAGTGCTTGGCGTATAATTTTTGCTGGTTTTTCAATTCTCTTCGGCTTTACGTTTACAATATACATAGTTAGAAACAATTTTTCGATCTAACTTCTGACAATCTGGTTCATGATTATGTTGTCGGCTACTTCTAGATATTGTAAAAGTTGCACCAATAGTAAAAAATTTCGCACTACAAGTTGTTTTATCCTCCAGAACACTTCTTCACTTTTTAAAACTTTCACTTTATAAAAAATAAAATTTTCAAATACCAATACCGCGTAAGGTTTACCGCTATCACTTTTTATTATACATGCCATTTTTCTCAAAATTCCAATTGTGACTAAAAATAATAGTACATTATATACCGCGGGACTGAAGTAGTACATTTAATCCTGAAGGTAAAGTTTATGGCCCGACCGCAGGGAGGGCCATAATTTACCTGAAGGATTAAATGTACTTCAGTCGCAAGGTATATACGATACTTTTCGTACTTCCGGTATGATTTTATTAATTATTTCAATAATTTCAATCAGTTTTTTCTCTCTTCAACTCATTTAATAAACTGTCTTTAAAATAAGTTACCATAGTAACATTGCGTTGTGACAGTTATAATTTAGAAACATTGTCATTACTAGTGTCATTGTAAAGAAACATTGTTATTGATAATTATTGGTATCATGAGTGAAGAAGGTGTATCTGATATTGATAAAAGAGCAGCCGAAGTAGGTGAAGAATTGTTACCACCGAAATCTAGAAAACTATACGAGCAGCAGTACGATGCTTTTAAAAAGTGGTGCCGCTTAAAAAATGTGAGACAACCTACTGAAAATGCGCTGTTAGTCTACTTCGATGATAAATCAAAAGCGGTTTGTGCCTCAACTCTCTGGGCACATTACTCAATGCTGAAATCGGTTATTAACATTAGAGAAGATATTGATATAAGTAAATTTCCAAAATTATTAGCTTTTTTGAAGAGAAGAAATGAGGGATTTAAGCCAAAGAAGTCAAGAATTCTCACGTCTGAGCAGGTAGATCAGTTCTTACGGGAGGCTCCGGATGATAAATATTTAATGCTTAAGGTAAATTTGGAAATTTGTTTATATTCAGAAATTTTAAGAAATCAATTTTTTTGTAGGTTGCACTTATTTTGGGCGTTGCGGGAGCTTGTCGTGGAAAAGAGTTGGTTGATTTAGAAATCGACGATGTGAGAGATTTGGGCGATTCCTTCCTAATTGCGATTAGAAACACCAAAAATAAAATTGACCGAAATTTTGTGATCAAAAATTCAGAAAACAGTGCCATCAGTTTTGTGGCGATATTTCGGAAATATGTGGCATTGCGAAAGACAGGGACAACTCATTCAAAATTTTTTGTTCAATACATCAACAAAGAATGTACTACGCGAGTAGTAGGAAAAAACATGTTTGGTACAATTCCACGGCAAATAGCAGCTTTCTTGAAATTAGAAAATGCGACGTCTTATACGGGACATTGTTTTAGACGCACATCTGCGTCTTTGTTAGCTGATTCGGGAGCAACAATAGACGTGCTGAAGAGACATGGAGGATGGAAATCCTCCAACGTGGCCGAGGGATATATTGAATCGTCTATTAAAAATAAACAAAAAATTTCAGATAAAATATTTGGTCAAGTCGCCGATTCGTCCACTATAGTTATGCCACAGTCCTCATTCTCGCTTCCTGTTTCCGCAGGATCTTCGAAACAAACACCAGTTCAATATGAAAAGGACCTATCTGTTACTCGTCAGTTACCTGCTGCATTAACCCAGGAAAGACTGGTCAATATGACGAACTGTCACAATATTAATTTGAATATTAACGTTAATTACCATTCTAATTAATTATATTTTTCAATAAAATATCCCTTAAATTCGTTTGTTTGTGATTTAATCGTTCCGGGAGTTTCGTCAATATTTAATCCCGGAGGGATTAAATGTGACACTTTAGTACCTGTCACAAGGGAGTGAAGTTGTCACTTTAGGCCCGGAAGTACGAAAAATACTATTATTAGTTAATAGTCGAGGAAATGAAGCATTTTGGCTAGCAATTTTTTCGTCCAGCATGGATTTACTTGAAATTTTCACAGAAGGTAGGGAATAGTCCAAGGATCATTTTCTATATCATGCCTCTATACGCTAAAACCTTGGGGGTGCTTGCCACCCCATCTCGGGGGCTGGAATTTTTTATTACATTTTAACTATGTAAATCGATGTAAACAGTAATTATAAGAAAAAAATGTTTTTTACATTTTCTTCGTAAAACTAATATTTTTCGAGTTATTCACGCTTGAAAGTAACAGTTTTTCGATGAAAAAATCGACTTTTTTAGAGGGTTTTTTGAGAATACCTCGAAAAATATGCATTTAATCAAAAAAACTGTGGATATCAAAATTATATCTTTTAGTAACACAAACCAAATTATTTTTCTGTAATATCGCTAAGACCAATACAAACCGAGATACGGCATGTTAAAAGTTAGCTTTTTTCGTCAAATGCATAATTTGAAATATTCAAAGTAAAATAATGGAAAAACTTTGCATTTTTCGAGGAAAACTTAAATAATCTTTTTTCAAGTATACAGTTAGACCTTTCAAAAAAAAATAATAAAAAGTTTCTGTTCTGAAAATTAAGCGACTTATGATCAAAAAAAGTCGGTACCTGCTTTTCTCTATGAAAAAATTAATGAAAACAACCCCCTAACTACCCTCCTGATTAAAAATTCGTCTTCACCTTTCTGCAATTCCTTTTATATTTGTATTATCAATACACCTTAGAAGTATGACTTATTTAAAAGGCCTAATTTTAGTAAAATTGGAGTTTAAAGAAAAATAAATTTTTTGGAATTTCCCATTTTTCGCCTTTTACTTCAAGATATCTCCGAAAATACTGGAGATATGAAAAAAATGATAGACCACTAAATTGTAGCGTCTTTAATAACTAAAATTCCATTGTGCATAGATTTTCATTACAGTGAACAGTTATTGATGTATAGCTGTTTAAAACCTCTATTTACGAGCAAACACCCCCTTATTCGAGCCCTTTAAACCCACCCTAATTAAAAACTGAGGGATTTTACGGAATTTAGTTTACACAGTCTTATAACTCTTCAAATATCCTACAAAGTAGTTTTTGCAAAAACTTTTCACCGCGAAAAATGAAGGAGCTACGTTTATAAAACGATTTTTTTTTTCGAAAAATTCGGATAGTCCGCTTATGGATAATTTTCAATGTATGTATAATACCACAGAACCGGTTCGTATACTGGAAGATGACTAAAAAACTATTTGTATTTTTATTTGTACATATTTGTAAATTCGTATTTTTGTGTAAATAAATGTTTTTGTAATTCTTTAATTCTACTTTTTTTCTGTATGGACCTATTAAAATATCTACTTATAAAAACTGTAATGTTATTAAGGGTGGTTTTAAGGATTGAAATATTATGATAATATATACTAAAGTATAAAACAATCATTATTTAACCAATCAAACCCAAATTGTACCCATATTAAAGTTTACAATGTTTTTATATAACTTTTGACAATAAGGGGTAGTTTACACCCCTAAAAATAATCAACGCCCTTAAGCATGATATAGAATATGAAGTACAGGGTGAGATGATCCGAATCCCAAATTTGTATGTAAATCGGTGCAAGCCGAAATTATTCTTTTAGGATAAATAAATTTTTTATATATAGCTCCAACAAGGGTGGTTTTAAGGGTTGAAATATTATGATAGTATAAATAATTTTTTACAATTAGGGGTAGTTTTTACCCTTACAAAACCAGAAGCGTACAACGGCTCAATATAGAAAATGAACTAGAGGGTGTAATGAGCCTAATCCCACATTTTTTACAAATCGATGCTGGACGAAAAAATTGCGAGGTTTTGCCATTTTTTTAGCTTCATTTCCTCGACTATAATTAATTATTATAATTATAGGTACCTACTGTAATTTAATAGTAGATAAATAATTCAATTGAATGCCTTTTAGTAAAATCTACCTGAAATAACCATTTTGTTCTTGGTGAGGAAAATACCTGTGGGATTATGACATACCCTTATAAACGCAGGCAAAAGATTATTTTAGTGAGGAAATTACACCTGCCGGCTGGAAAAGATAATGATTGCACAATTCGACGCCAAGCGTCACCATGAATACCACGATTTTTATGTGATTTTTGTCAGGGATCCCATAAACAAGGTTCTGTTTCAAACACTGTTAAAAATTCAATTATTTTCTCATTATTCCACTCCATTTTCGTAGAATAGTATGTACCTATTTCACAAAACAAATTACTCTGCTGCGCTGCAAGCTAGAACTTGTTGAAACAGTGCAAGTGTAGAGTGTAGCCACAACAACCCGATAAGTAACGGAGTAACTCCTTTGTAGTGTCGAATGAAACCGACACCCGATCTATCGCCTAACGTCTAACGGCATTAATAATGGCATTAACAAATTAGCGCGCTAAGTCATGGCTACACCTAACGCGTTACTCAAAAAACGCTTTAATTACCGGCATTAGACGTTACTGTGGCCCCAGCATAACTCTACTAAGTTGTCTTCCTCCTGGTCCTTAAATCCTGCTCTGGGCCTGCCTCTTCTCCTTACTCCATCCGGTTTTTGGTTATACATAAATATGTTTCGACGCCTCCATTTCGTTCATTCTCAACATACCTATTCCATAATCATACGATTTTTCCAAAGATTGTCTTAGAAGGAATATTTGATGGATAGTGGACTTTTCTTTACAAAGCCAACACTGGTATTTACCTATTATGCTTTCACAATATCCCGATAGTCGATGGTAAACAATGTAGGCAGAGGCACATATTTTGTAGGTCACGTGTAGGAAGATAATGCCTCAATGCCTGTGTAGTTATCACAAATTGTTTGGTCTCCTTTCTTATGAATAGGTACAATTAAACCTACATTCCAGTCTTCTGGTTTTACCTGCTTCCAAATAATTTTGATCAGTCTACTTATACTAAAGACCAAATTTTTTGCCCCATGTTTTAAAAGTTAAGAAGGGATGCCACTGTTTCATGAACTTTGTTTTCTTTCAATTTTTGTATTGTTTTGATGACTTCCTCCTCCATTGGGATATTATCTTTCTCTCTTTCGTCATCCATGCCTTCGAGCAGGATTTCTCCTTCTTACAACCTCATCTCACTCCTTATATTTAATCTACCCTCAAGATTTTCTACCCGCCTTTATAGTTTCTGGACCTATTCACCAATGATTTCTCCTGTGTTGTTTATAACTATTGATAGTCTAGATTTTAATTCCTTATTGGTCTGGTTAATTGTCTTGCAGGATTTTCGCGTTTTTATTTGTGTGTTATACGTCTCTAGTTCTTTCATTCGGTTTTCTATATGCGCCTTCTTCTTTCTTTTCAGTATTCGTTTTCCGTATCGTCTCTGCTGCCTATATTCTTCTTCTACTTGTCTCGTTCTTCGTGGTTGAAGCCTTGCATATGCTCGATTTTTTCTTTGTGTTGCTTGTGCACATTGCTCGTCGTACCAGTAGAGTTTCACGATATTCGACAAAAATATCGATATTGTATTGATATCGTATCGAAAATCAATACGATACCGATACAATACACACCTTAGCAATATTAATGTCGATACGATACTCATTATCTGAAATCAATATAATACTCTTGTATTGTCGATACACTTGCCTCGATATTATTGAAAATATCGATATCGAGAAAAAAAAAATAAAACGCCACAGTTGTTTAATTATATTTCGTGGAATAGGTATTTAGATAAGTGATCTGCAACCCAAGCATCAGCTGTTATAATATTTTACACTTGAGTATTCGAAATTGAATCTCTTGGAGTGACTAAATTATTGTTATGATTACACTGCTTATATCATGTGGCATTTGTGGCAATATTATGGAAGTAAATGATGATGACGCAAAAATAATTTTCGACAAAAATAATGAATTGCGATTTATTCCGAATCTCCGGGATTTCCCTATCTTTTCAAAAGTAGTTAAATAGATTCAGAATTAGCAAGTATTAGTCGTTTCAAAGAAGCATTCAGCCATATTCAATTTTTATAAGAATCTATAAGTTATAAGAAATATTTGTAATATTTTTAGAATAATGCCCATTTGCCAAGAATGCCAAAGTGGGCATAAAGAGCCTACACAGCTCAGATGTATAATTATTCTTTTTATGTCGATATTTTATCGAGTATTGTATCGATCTCGTATCGAAATCAATATCGATACGATATTTATATAAGAGAGTATTGCCGATATCGATACTCGATACGATATTTCATTGGCATAACCAATAAAACACTCAATACTTAAAAATTATCGATATTAGGTGCGTTCGCGGGTACAGTTGACAAATTGTCGCCGACAATTTCTAACCTCACTTAATATAAATAATACCGTTAATAGATAAATATACAAGGTATATTTACATTTAATTAATATTAATAACTAATTATTAAATTATACTAGGTAAATATACCTTATATATTTATCTATTAACGATATTATTTATATCATTTTAAAATGCGCATGCGTTTTGCTGCTAATTTGTCGCCGACTAGTCGCCGACAGGCTCCCGCGAACGCACTTAATGTATCGTATCTTGTGGCTCTACGTACCAGTCCGACCCAATTTTTTCACGCTTTTGCCTTCTAATCACCTCAGTTGCTATTTGCTCCTGTAATATGGTTCTACACCGCCTCCTATAGGTACCAACATCTTCCACTATAGCACCTGTACAGTCCTGTAGCTTACGATCTAGACTTTCCTCAAATTTCTTAGGTATCGTAGAGTTTTTTAACGCTTCTACGTTAAATGGTTTCTCTTTAACTTCTTTTTGACTTTCCTTGCATTACATATTCTAGCACTGCGACATATTAAGTCCATTCAAAATCCTGCTTAAGACATTTTACATGACTTGGCTTTGAGTTGTGGAAAACAAACTGACTTAATTTTTAGACAAATTATACGCCAGGCATATTTTATGGCTGCATCACAACATTGTACTCGAATTATTTATTGGACTTATTGTTACAATCTATCCGAAATTTATATTGAGCAAGATTAGTGGATATGATTTTCTTTAGATTTCTGTAGAATGTATGGCCATATTGTTGCCCATAACTCAACTTAAATTTTTTACATAATATTTGACTAGTTACAAACTGAAAATTTAATGTTTATTGTCAAAAAATAGTAATCAACTATTCTAAATGGGAAATTAGCCACAATTTCGACGTCCACATCGGAGATGTCGTTGTCAAAATACAAAATATTAATAAATTGAACAAAAATGTTGTTGCTTAGTAAAAAATTCTCATTTATATCGACAATTCAGACATATATTAGACTTTAAAATGGTATTGCCAATATTTATGAGTTGCATTCCTGGGACGACTTTACTGAAAGATATTTCATTCGATTTTATGAAATAATATATTTTCCAATACACCTCCCGGTATAACTGCCGCTCCTTGATGACTAATTTATGCTGAGGATAAGTTGTTAATAGAAAATACTGAAAGTGAATTTAAATAAGGACTGAAAGAATGAAGGCGGGTTATTTGATGTTTAAAACTTAGTAGGACAAAAACGCCGTATCCAGAGTGAAGACAAATTCCCCAGTATGAAGACTAGCTGAGTGTAAAATCTTTGGAAAGACTACAGGAAAAGAGCAAAGAAGACATGGAGGAGGCGGTTAGACAAAATATGTTCCTGTGAGGGGATTAATGTTGGTATGACCCAAGATAAAAAGTAAGTAAATAAGCCTACTTCGGATAGGAAATAAACTTGAAGAAAATGATAATATCTCTGTCCTGATACAATCGAAGTATATATCAGCATTTTCACGTAATTGCATCGCATCAGTTTTTCATGCAGTGATCCTAGAACAGTTGATTCTAGGAGCCCATTGCAAATACTCCTGACTGAATAAATCAATAAACACATAAAAATAATCGAGTCCCCAATTCCTCTTTCGAGATCCAGAAATACAGAAATACACTAAGCAGCAAAATTAACGCACCACCTTAAAAATGGGACGTTTTTGATGTCTCGAATTTCCTAAACCTGTTATGTGATTTTTTCAATATGTTATAGTTTTATTCTTCAGCAATATCTCTGTACTAATATTGTTTCGAGATAGGTAAATTGTCATTGTATACCGGGTGTACCAATGAGACTGTGTTTTTTGCTCAAAGTTCGCAACACCCTGTGGAATATTGTAGAATTTATAAAATACTGAAGCTGAAGCCCAACTATAGTCTCAGGTTTTCTTAACATTTTGCTTTTTGATTCTGTCACTTATATTGGATAATCAAAAAGTGAGGTACTTTAACAGCTGACTATGTTTTTCATCAATAAATCCTCATTTAAATGGTATTTTGATATTTGGCCCATCAAGATTCACGGTTATATGTTGATGGTCATATAATTCAAAGAATACAAAGTTTTAAATATCTTGGTTGCCATATTAGTGAACAACTAGATCCAGATAAAGAGATAAAATGTAGAATCGAGATAGCCCGCACGACATTTTTAAAAATGAGGTCATTCATCTGTAATGATAACTTGCAACTTCAACTTCGAAAGAGCATAATTAAATGTTACATTTGGTCAGTCCTCTTGTATGGTGTCGAAGCATGGACATTAAAAATATCCACCATTAATTGTTTGAAGGCCTTTGAAATGTGGCTGCACAGACGTACACTGAAAATACCATGGACGGCTATGATGACAAATGTGGCAGTCTCGAGATTTCGAGTATGTCTCGTGGATGTAAAGCATCTTTAGAAGTAGAGGCGGAAACACGCGTATTGTATTGATTTATTTTTGTTACTGTAATAATGTTATACTCTGTACTTCTTACGGTATACGAATAAAAACGTTTTGTACTATAAAATTACATCTACAAAAGTACATATCTTTCATTATCGAACATAAGCGAATGAATCAAAAAACAGAATGTTAAGAAAGCCTAAGGCTATGATTAAGTTTTAATTTCAATATTTTTTAAATGCTAGAATATTCCACAAGGTGTTCCGAACTTTGAGACAAAAACACAGTATGATGGTTACACCCGGTATACAATGACATTTACCTGTCTAACAACAATATTATAACAGCGATATTCCTAAAGAATAAAGCTATAACGTATTAAAAAAATCACTTAAATCGGACAACAGGTTTAGGAAATTCGAGATGTCAAAAATGTCCCAATTTAAAGGTGGTGCGTTAATTTTGCTGTCCAGTGTACCTATATAAAAAAAATTTCTCTCTATTTCGAAATCCTTGCGTAAGAGTTGTATCGGAAAAATACAGTATTAAAATGAATGATATTAGTCCAGGAACCGAAGCTTTTTACCTCGCAATGTTTCCAGAATGGATCGATTTGCTTGAAAATTTGAGAATAAGTAGTGGATAATCCAAGGATCAAAATTTATACGATGCCGAAAGGAGCTTTTACCATGGGGGTGGTTGCCACCCCATCTCGGGGGTGGAAACTTTTTATTATATTTTGACCGCAAAAGTTGATAAAAAGATTCATTCTAAGCAAAAAATGTTCTATACATTTTTTTGATAAAATTAATAGTATTCGATTTATTCGCTATCGAAAAAATTAGTTTTATATCGAAAAAATCAATGTTTTTCGATAATACTCATTTACGATTCACTCAATTTTTGTCGTAGAAAAAATTTTTTTAACCAAGTTCTTGGAAATTAAAATCTACAATTTCATATTTAAAAATTTTTTCGTATCTCTGATGCTAATCTTTCTATTCTGAAGAAAAAGCCATTTTTTTCCAAACTTCAAAAAATCGTTATTCGCTTTTAACTCCATTTTTTTTAAACTAATCATTGTAAGCCGGTCAAACTTCTAGATCCTATTAATAATACATAAATAAAGAAGGGTCAATGGCTAATTTTAATTAGGGTCGTGATTAGGAGGTTGCTTCCGATCACTTTTTCGCTGAAAAAATAGGGACTGACATCCTTTTCATTATCTAAGTCACTTAATTTTTGAGCTAGAGACTTTTTTATTTCTGAAGATAGATATTTTTAAATACTGTAAATTGGTTTGAACAAGGTATCCTCGAAAAATGCATAGTTTTCCCGTCTTTTGACTTTGAAACTATAATATTTAGCATTTGACGAAGAAGAGCTAACATATTATAATAAAGTATAAATATCTCGATTACTATCGGTCTTAAATGAAATTTAAAAAACGGTTTTGTTTATTTTTTTAAAAGGTACATTTTTGTTAAGTAAAGTTGTAAAGTTGTTTTGATAAAACGAAAACTTTTGGAGTTATCAGAAAATTTATGAAAACTTTGGTTTTTTCGATATACAACCTATCACCTTCTGTAGCGAGTAAATAGAAAACTATTAATTTTATCAAAAAAATGTATAGAACATTTTTTGCTTAGAGTGAATGTTTTTACCAACTTTTGCGGTCAAAATTTAATAAAAAAATTCCACCCCCTAGATGGGGTGGTAACCACCCCATCGTAAAAGCGCCTTTCGGCATCATATAGATTTTGATACTTGGACTATTCACTACTTATTCTCAAATTTTCCATCTATTCTGTAAAAATTGCGAGGTTTTGTCCTATTTTAAGCTTCATTACTTGGACTATATGGATTCAAATTGCATTAAATAAAGGTAAGTTTTAGCGAATCACCGAAATCACAACAATATCGCCGAAAACTGTCGTCTAAATAACAATGGCGCCATGGCGCCACAATTTTTATATTAGTGAGTATACTTAAAATAATCATTTACAATCATTGTCTATTTTGCTGTTAACCTATTACTTATAATATTTGTTTATCACATATGTATACCAGATACAGATTCACCAATTCTGAACATTTTTCAATTAATGATTTGAAACACATTATTCATGTTATTTGAATAATGACATTGTTTGAACACGAAGTCATTTATCATCTTGACACATACATAAACAATAGAAATAGTAACACGCGTTATCTATTTTGGCAAAACCTTCTTTTACCATTCCACTGGCAGTGGCGTTATATTTTAGATGGGGTCATTTTGAGTTTTTAAATCAATGGATACGGAACCCAAGAAGGCATTTTTTTACAAAAATGTTCCCATTTATGAAAAACTGTAAACATTATACAGTATGGTGCAAATGTCTGGAATAAATTCTATATTTCGTAAACCGGCGACTTTAAGGAAAAATTCCAAAACAGGTCGATTTTTAAATTACAATATTTTGGCATATATTTCATACGACTGACGTCATCCATATGGACGTGACGACGTCATTGATGATTTTTTTAAATGATACTAGGGGTCGTGTGATAGCTCATTTGAAAGGATATCCAATTCTGTATTCAATAATATAAATATTAATATAATTTTTTATACACAGTGTCAAAAAATATTTTTAATTAAATTAATTGACAAAAAAGAAGAATGTATGTAATTTATTTAATTCAAAGGCCATTTTACTGCTGTCAGAAAACAGAAAAAAAATGTTTATTTGACAAATGAGCTTTGCTTTTCATTTAAATTAAATGTTCAAACTTCACAAAAGCTAGGTGGTTGGCGGGAGCTGGGTTGAACCTTGAATTTAATCGAATAACAATGCTTGTTTGTCAAAAAAACATTTTTTTCTGTTTTCTAAAAATATTGAAATGTATTTTTAATTAAATAAATTACATACATTCTTCTTTTTTGTCAATTAATTTAATTAATAAAATTTTTTGGACACTGTGTATAAACAATTATGTTAATATTTATATTACTAGAATTAAATAACCTTTTGAAATGAGCAATCACACGACCCCTAGTCTCATTTAAAAAAATCATCGATTACGTCATCACGTCCATTTGGATGAGGTCACTCGAATGAAATATATGCCAAAATATCGTAATTTAAACATAAAAATCGACCTGTTTCGGTATTTCTCATTAAAGTCGCTGGTTTACGACATATCGAATTTATTCCAGACATTTGCACCATACTGTATACTAATAGGACTTTATAAATATAATTCAAATACATTACTGCCTTTTCTCGTTTAATTTTTTCCATTGATCCCTGTCGTATCATTCGCGGTCTCTCGTACCACGTTTGAACATAGCTTTATCTAGTTTACTAGTTTCTCCAGAATCTTCTTGGTCAGTCGCCTTCTCTTTACCTCTAGCTACGGGCCTTTCATCATATTGTCGATTAAAGAATTGCAGGTTCTGATGAATAAGATTGTAGCTAGTAGCGAAGAGGCAGGACTTACTCTAAATATCAAAATGTCGAAATTCATGACCACTGCTAAGACACAACAAACAACAAGAGACTATGGATTAGGGATGGAGTCGTCCAAAAGGTGGACAGATATACATAGTGAAATTTAATAAAAAATGTTCCTTTTGGTAAAAGGTATATTAGTTTAAAAAGCCCTAAAGGGCTACAAACATATGAACAAAACGTTTTCGCTCTGTAACAAGAGCATCATCAGTGTTACAAAAACATGGTGAGTCAACCAAAAAATACAAGGTCAGAGCCTTTCAATAAACAGACAAAAGTCTATTATATCAAAAAATACATCGAAAAATCCAAAGGATGGATAAAATTCCTAAGGATACGGCCCTAGGGCAACATATGACTCCCACACGTGGTAAGTGGGTCAAAAGGTAACTAGGTCATTATGTTATGAGAGGTGGCAGGCAACTCAACTCACTTCCTTGTGGATTTTTTAGATATACATAGGTTCTTAGGAATAGTGGTAACCGAAAACAACGATTATACACAGATCAAATCACATATAGGAATATCCCGTCAATATTGAATAATATGAGAAAAATCTGTCTCTAAATAATCTGAGTCTGCAACTCAAAGTACGAATACTGTAAGACTGTAAGGTGCTATGTATTTTCGGACAGCTATTTTTCAAAATTTTTGAAAACATCAACATAATAAACTTTACTTAATTGGTGTTTCAAAACTACTTATTTTTTACACATTACACAATATGTATTACAAGGTTTCTAGCAAGTTAGCTTATTTATGTTGTCTACCCTGTTTTATGTCTCTAATCTCATTACTGATTGTTTTGTCCATCAATGTTTTTGCTATTGGTTTTCTTTGCACTCTAAATTTACTTTGTTTATAAGTATCTTCATGTGGTGCTAGTTTCAAGGCTTTACATACGTCAATGCAGGTCTGATTTTATTTGTGTATGAGCGTATTTGTCTCTATTTTTATTTTTAGGAGTTTGTATATCACATCCCTAACAACACACAACATTCCAGGAATGTACTACCAAAGTTCTATCAATATTTGAATGTCCTGGACATTTAGGGAACATTCGGTGAACATCTGTTTAAATTATTCCTGGAATGTTACCATAAGACATTCTGTGAACATACTACCAATGTTCCTATATTTTAAGTTGCGAAATAATACATACGTGTAACAGATACAACATTACTTATAACATACCAGACAAACTAAGTGACACTTTAGGCCTACAGTGCAATAATATGTCAAATTTAAAGAGTTTCCCAAGTTCAATTAATACAATATTATAAACATACAAATGTAATAAAAATTATTGTTCGCGAATATTCAATTTGGAATGCGATTTTGTTAATAAAAAAAATACTTATAACTTATGCAAAACCCAAGAGAGGCATTTATATTTATTTCTTTTGCGTTCATTTTCAAATTCGCCGTGCATATATTTTTGTGCATGGCGCTTGAGAGGGCATCACGTGACTAAAAACGACCAACCAACGACCTCGCTTCGGCCATCTTGGCATCTTCATCTTGGCCACCTTGCTTTGCCGTGGGTGGATCGTTTGTATTATTTGTGCTTTTTAAGAATATTTTTTTAATTCGGATACTTTTATAATAGCTTTAATAGTATTATTAACATAGTGAATAAAATGGTGTCCTGTTTTTAACGCAGTTGGAGTAGCAGAAACAAATGTAGATAAAAAATCTGCAGGAATAACATTTCAATTATGACAGAAGCTCAAAACAAATGACTGTGAATGAAAAGCCCTATTAAAAGGTTAGTATGCAAATATGTAAACGAAGGCATGCCCTGTATTTCAGAAAATAAATTAATACTATTAATACCCTAATAATACTATTCATAAAAAATCTTTTAAGTAACCTAGATATAACAAAGTGAATAAAAGGCATAAATCAGAAGAATTATTATTTTATTTTATAAGTTAATAATTGGTCATATCCATTTATTATTTTAATAATAATTGTGAATAAGCCACAAACTTCGCTTATTCCTAACTAAAATAGTAAATAGAGATAATAACAATAGGATTTGTAAAACTAAAGTAATTCTTTTTGCGTTTTTGCTAATGTATGCCTTTATAAATAGGATGGTAGACCACACACTATAATATGCAGTACCAACTAATGAATACACAGAATATTATAGTCGATTTGCTACAGTCTCAGTAGGTACTACTGAGTCTCAGACACAACTGGCTAGTGATTTTAGTAAATAATTTTGCCAATTTGGTAAAATTGGCAAAAAAAAATAATAACTAAATAGTTAATACTGTAATAATTACTGTAATTTTGGCAAAATTGGCCAAAAACAAAAAAAATTACCTACTAAAATCACTAGCCAGTTGTGTCAGAGTTTGGGGAACCGACTATACTAATAAACAATTTCTAAGCTGTTTTATAATATTTTGTGAGTCCATTAATCATATTTTTTATTTAAAACTAAAATTTGTTAATAATGCTTAGTAATGCATATATTTTGTATTTTTAGCTTTCCAGAAGATCCTGCGAAGAAGACATGAAGTATAGATCAGATTTGTTAATAGAGGAGTATGTTCAAAACACTTTTTAGAAAAAGATATTGACAGAACTTCACTTTCATCTGTTCGTTTAAGAGACTGTGCTGTTCCAATAGCTTATGTTACACAGGTATATGCATTTTTTTTCTTGGTTTTAACATCTTTAAACGCGAAATACGCAATAGCTTATCGAATTGATGCCATGTTATTTTTCTTTATTAAGGTCTTTGTTTATTATTGTGTATGTGTATTAACAACAGAAACATTTTTGGTTATTCTTTATTTTATTTTATATTTTGTCATCAAGTGTTCAGTCAATGTATGTAGTTTTCTTATGTACACCTTTATGGGTTTATACCTGGTGGATGTATATTTCAATAAATAAATAAATAAATAACCTAATTAATAATACAGTCTGTACAATATAGATACTGTTGTAATTCATTATCTACATCGGAGATCTAAGTTGACATTGTTGCCCAACTGCAAAAAATTTTTGAATTCATTTTAAGTCAAATATATCACATAATTATTGCGAAGTAGATTATACAACAAAACAGATTAATATTCAATGTAAATAAATAAAAACATCAGAAATAGAAAACAAGAATTAAGGTATAATCTTATGTTACAGTTATTAAGGTACCAAGGGTATTATAAGGATAATAACGCTTGAGGTCAATGGTGTTTTTAACAAGAGCCTGAGGGATATACGTTGACTGAAAGCGTTATTATTATAATACCTGTGGTGCCTTCAACGTTTAATGTCTGACTAAATTATTCTTTATATGCGAAAAATTTGAATGAATTTTGAATTGATTAGTTTTTAAATAAGTACATTTACCAGTAACAGTAGTAACATAATTGTGGTAACCATAGTTTTACTTAGGTTGATATTTGTCAACTTGACAGTATCTAAGTCGTTATTTAAATTTAATGCCCAAGGGCGTTATATCATACTTAACAGACTTCGAAATGTCATTATTTGTCAAATAATGTACCAGTAGGACATTAAAGTAAATAATAAAAACAATAAATATAATGAATACTAAATACTTATTTGTTTGTGAAAAATCTATTTCTTTGTGGCTTTTTTGTAATTAACTATTCTAATGAGGAAATAAGCCACAATTTACTTGAAAAAATAATTTTATTAAGGTTTCTACTTCCACGTCGGATGTCGTTGTCAAAATACAAAATGTTCATTATTATTATTTTATTTATTAAATATTATTTATTATTTATTTAAATATTATTTAATATTTATTTTTTTATTATTATTATTTATGCGTATTATTACCTGTAAATAATATTTCTTCTGATTGTTAATTGTAAAGGATAGAAAAATTACCTTTTATTTTATTTTCTTTTAGAATCAGCTGAGAGAAGTGGTCTACAAAAAACCAGAAAGGAAACGGAATATGTGGCTACGAAAAGCAAAAGAAAGGTTTACAAAGCAAATGTGACACATTTTTTTATAATATTTAGGAATGTCAGTAAATTACATTAAAAAATGTATGTAAAGATTTTTTGCAATAAAAATGTTTATATTTATCAAGGATGTATTATTTGGTATGGCCACATATCGTCAGTGATGTGACAATACCTCCTATCTGTTTTTTTCAAGAGATTTGTAAGATAGACTAAAAACTTGTTTCGGCCACCTCCTGTTTTCATATATTTTTTGACTTGTTTTGCAGTAAATTCAACTATCTATTTACTACAAAAAAGTCAGAATACGTACGAAAACAGAAAGTGACCTTAAAAAATGTTTTTCGTCTCCTGCAAACCTCATGAAAAAACATATAGGAGGTATTGTCACATTACTGACGATATATTTCAGTGAATGTCTAAAAAATATACTGTGAATGTTCAAAGAACGTTCGTAGACATTCATGGAATGTTCTAACAAGACATTCAGTCTAAAAATATACTGTGAATGTCCAAAGAACATTCATGGAATGTTCCAACAAGACATTCAGTCTAAAAAATAGACTGTGAATGTCCAAAGAACATTCGTAGACATTCATGGAATGTTCCAACAGAACATTCTAAGAATATTTAAAATGCTGACACAGCACTTTCCTGGGACTTTCCAGGGACATTCGTGTGCATTTGGGGACATTCCAGGAATGTTTTCAATGTCCTGTGTGTACATTCTAGGAACATTCATGGAATGTTTTGTGTTATTAGGGATTAAGTATATCACAGAAGGATCTACCCCAAAATCCCTACAGCCAAAATCCCGACAGCCAAAATCCCGACAGCAAAAATCCCGACAGCCACAATCCCGACGGCCAAAATCCCGACACGCCAGAATCCCGACAGGCCAAAATGCCGACAGGCCAGAATCCCGACAGGTTTGATAAGTTTCTTTTTAACATATAATTACATTTATTTCTTGTTTTTTGTCTATGGCCATCTGTTTTTTATTTTTTGTTACTAAACAAAAGTATTTACCATTTAATATGAACTAATTTTCTAGTTCACAAGTTTACTTTCATATAATAGAATAGATATTATTATGTCACTTACAATCTCCCATTTCAGTAAGTGTAGCTTTTATATTATAAAATGAAGTGTTTAAATAATTTTGTCTTTTAAAATACACAATAAATTAGTACCCGTACTTATTAGTAAGTAATAATTTTTCAATTTCAATACTCTCTATAATATGATTTGGTATTGTATTTGAAAAGGAAACAATAAATATTCAAAATGTAGTGGTCGGAATTGTTACTTATGCGAGGATTGTTGCATGTCGGGATTTTGGCCTGTCGGGATTCTGGCGTGTCGGGATTCTGGCGTGTCGGAATTCTGGCGTGTCGGTGTTTTGGCCGTCGGGATTTTGGCTGTCGTGATTGTGGCTGTAGGGATTTTGGCTGTCGGAATTTTGGCTGTCGGGATTTTGGCTGTCGGGATTTTGGGTGCGTGACAGAGGTATCCAACTGTTCAGGTTGGTTTTATATTTCGTCGATATTGTTCTTAAGTCAACTAAAGATAAATAGGCTTGGTATTAGTGCATGTGTTTCATTTCATAGCCTCTTCGCAATATTCTAATGTTATTTCCGATGCTTTTGTTTCACATAAGCATTCTTTCTTCTTTGCGTTTTAATTCTATATCTTCGGAGAAACAAAGATTGTCTTTTTTGTTTAAATTTCTATTTATATATGAAGGGTCAGGGGGAAGAACGATGAATGTCTATCTGGAAGCATTTTCGGTAAACTGAGAAACAAAGTTACATATTTGTTGTGAAAACAACATTTAAATTAGTTCGCTTTTATGTAAATATTTTGCCGATGTCCAATTAGGCAAAAGGGAATAATTAACCCCTTTTCGCCATGGTGGGGTGAGATTTAAAATAAAAACTTCCCCAGTATTCATTGTTTTACCCCCTAGCGTCCAATCTTGTGACGTGTTTTTAAGACAATTCTCATCGTTATTTCCCCTTAGCCATTCACAGGTTGATAGTACTCTTTCTAAGCTAACAGATTGCACAAAAATCACAAAGGGGCCAAAAATTGACATTCATCGTTTTTCCCTCTGACCCTTCATATTTCTTTTTCTAATATCTTTCTTTGCTGTTATTTTTAATTTCTTCTCAACGGAGGTCAGTGAGGACTATATCTAACTAATATAAAATTTTGTTGTTTTATTTCTCCTTCCAGTCTTCTTACACTTATCATCGGTAGCCTTTATGATAATTCGCAATATCATTTTAGATATATTGAGTAGTATAGTGTACAATTCACAGCTGACAGACGAGTCTCTTGAAGCCACGGGTATTTTTCCTACCAATTCGGACTTCAAATCTACACCGGAAAAACAAAAATTATGATTGTAGACAGCGTAAATAATAATCTACCACACATACACCAAGTGGCGAATACTTGGGTTTTCTGATAACCAACAATGGAGATAGCTCCTCAAAAACCAAGCGTAGACTAGCGGTGGCCCTAACAGGGCTGCTTTATCCATTAGGCAATATAGGCAGTTGCCTAAGGCGGCAAGTTGTGAGAGGGCGGCAAAAATACTGTACACAAAAGTATTGGTATATAAAAATTAAAATCGAATAACAAGTATGTATGTTCATCCATCAATGAAATAGAAGTGGGCATTCATTTCTACCTAGAATAAAACAAATTGCATTCATAACAAAAATAAAACAAACATAGCATTCTCTTATCTTAACACTATTCATTCAAAAAGGACTGAAGTCATAAATTTAGTGATTATTAGGCCGCCATTGAACACTTCAATACTGCACATTTTGCAGAAACTAAAAATTTGACTTGTCTACAGTAGGACATCGAGTTAGAGTTGGGATTTTCAAACTGTATTATTACAAGTAGATAAGGTTCGTGTCGTCGCACAGATATACTCCAGGGAAATAAGCAAGAAATAGACCATGTTCGGGAAACTGAAATTTCGAGGTAGCTGACTACTTTTTAGTTATTTTCCGTTTTTTAATTATTAACAATTTAGTGCAATCAACGTGATTTTTTCCATTTTTTGCACTCAATTAAAAAGCTAAATAATTGACATAAAATTACAAAATTTATTTTTTTAGAACATTGAAAAACCTTCAAAATGACGAGTTTTGAAAGTTAAAAAGTTAATTTTTTGCTTCGTAAACTGCAAAATAACTAAAAATCGTTATTTATTAATAACTTTTACTAAAACTAACTTAGAACTGCCGTGTTTCACTCAAAGTTGGGTATTGGGGTACATATCAAACCCTCAAAATTTGAGACTGATCCATTAATTAGTTTAAAAGTTATTCTATTTGTTTATCCCAGAGACCTTTGTTTTGCAATAACAAATGACATAAAATAATAAAGATAGGACAATTCTGCGTATGCCAAATGAAAGTAGAAAAGTGATACTATCAAAATGTACATATTAATAAAAGATAAAAAATTATCTAATATAGTAAAAAATCCTAGTTTATAAACATTTAGAATAACTTTAAAAATATTGTCCGTAGAAAACATATTTTTTTACATATTCGAAAAAGTGATATTTTACTCGAATTTTTAAAAATGTAGTTCAAATGGTGACTAGTCATGGTAAGTGAAGGTACAACGGCCTACTTTATTCAGATGGACTTACCCAAGTTTTTTTTACGTATTTTGTCCTGTAGGACACGAATTTTTTGGTTAACAGTCGATCGAGATGTCGATAAGATTTTTATAAACAAAGAACTTGGGGAATTACATAACTGCGATTCTTAGCAAAACAAACCTTTTTTGGGTCATTCTAAGCAAAAAATGTCGTTAAAAGTTTTTTCGCAGGATGCATAGTTTTCGAGATAAACGCGGTTGAACTTTCAAAATATCGAAAAATTGCAATTTTTGAACCCGAATAACTTTTGATTAAAAAAATAAAAAAGCAATTTTGCTTACCGCATTCGAAAGTTCATGTCAAATTATTATTTGTTTTGATTATTTGAATTGCTAAAAATTATTTTTTTTATCGTTAAACAAAGCTATAAACACATAGTGCTTGAGTAATGTTTTCAATGTATCTCTCATTTAAAATCGAACGAGTAGGCGCGCCTATAAACAGGCAATTTCTACGTATCATGCATTAAAACGCATGCATTGGGCACAGGTCAAAACGCTCAAACATACTTATAATAATATGTAACATTACCTCTGATGTGAAATAAAGAATATTTTTAACACATTTCCAAACATTATTTGAAGAACCTAACAATAAAAAATTCTGCTTGTATTTTTTTTCGCAAAAATGGTACATGTTTGAAGGGCGGCTACTAGAGAACTGCCTAGGGCATTATTTGACCTAAACGCGGCCCTGGGCCCGAACCGCAACAGCTAAATTAACTAAAATATGGAAAGACCGAATAATAGCAAGGAATACTAAGCTCAGAAAAAATAGAGGGTAGAAGAACTGTATTAAGGAGACGAGTTTCCTGGTTGAGGAAACTGAGAGAATGGTTTGGTTGCAGCTCAAGGCAACTGTTCAGAGCAGCTGCCTCGAAGGTCAGAGTAGCCATGATGATTGCCAACCTTGACGCGGAGATGGCACTTAAAGAAGAAGAAGACTAAGCTCAGGCTGGCCAATGTCTTTATTTTTCCCATTGACAAAAACAGTATTGTCAGTATTTTATATGTTATAGTATAATTTTTTTAATCTAATGAATTTGTTTAAACATTTTTCGTAGTGGTGAGTCTAACGTCAAACAAAACATGAACATAATTTTGATTTAAGTCGTTATTATCGAAGTTGGCTTAAATTTTAAAATTTTATTTACTTTAGAACAAGTTGTAAGAATTAAACACTCACTAATTCCTTATATATTTTGAGATGACGGAAAAGATATGGAAAAAATCAAGCTAATAGCAGCTTATTTGTTAAACACACTTCAAGATTTTGAGAATTCCCATTCATCTCGAGATACTGTGCAAGCTAGTCCCTGAAAAAACGCGTTGGTAAACGTGTGTTCGGTATGGCATCATTTGTAAAGGGAGACAGGCAGATTCCAAGATGAATGTGGTTAAATACTTTGCGGCTATTAATCCAGCAGCTTGGCAGCTACCAAAATAAACACGGGAGCGTATACAAATGACAAATCTAACCGATAGTTAGATACGTTTCAAAGGAAACTGAAGGAGGAGTGCCGGGATAAATTGGTGTCATACATCAAAATGTTATTGTAACGGGTAGTTTAAGAAAACAAAATAGGATTTTAAACGAAACTGAGGAACGCACTGGAAATCTATACACATAGATCTATACATATACATACATATTATATAGTTATAAATTGGAGTGACGATTAATATTAATTGTTGTCATTAATATCACTCAATAGGAGGCAGTACAGATTATTTAGTAGTAAAAAAATTAGCACAAGGCGTTGTATGCTCCAGCTAGTAGATTAATGTAGATCATTGATTCTCAAAGTGTGAGTAGCGACCTCCTGGGGATGCGAAATGATTTCCAAAAAAAAGAAAAAAAGTAAAGTTCGTGTAACCTTCTTGCTTCAGAAGTAATAAATCATGCACAGATCACATTAACACATTAAGAAACATTGTAGAACAAACAATAGAATGGCAGAACAAAATCTATATAACTTTCATTGACTTTAGACAAGCCTTTGACCGGATTAACAGAAAAAAAATGTTGGTAATATTAAAGAGATATGGAATTCCATTAAAATACATAAGAATTATCAAAATGTTCTATGAAAACTATACCGCACAATGGGAAACTCACCAATCAACATTAGACAGTGGAGTCAAACAAGGGTGTATTTTATCTCCAACCATATTTTTGATCTTAATCGACTGGGTCATGAAGACAGCAACGAAAAATAAAACAGGAATTAGATGGAATGCTTTCGGTCAGCTTGAAGATCTAGAATCTAGACTTTGAGGATGATATATGTCTGGTATCCGAAAAAAGACAACATATGCAGAAAAAAAAAACAGAAAAAGTGACAAAAGAAGCAAGAAAAATAGGATTAGAGATAAACACAAGAAAAACCAAACTTATGAAGATAAATACGGAAAGAGAAATGGGGATATTCATTGAAGCAGAAGAAGTAGAAAATGTACAGAAGTTTTGTTATCTGGGAAGCATAATTGACGCTAGCGGTGGTATAGAAGAGGAAATTAATGGAAGGATAACTAAAATCCAGAACGCATTTTCTATGTTGAAGAAAACATGAGAGTCCATTAAGTTAACAGTCAAAACCAAAATCAGGATATTTAATACAAATGTAAAGAGAATTTTGCTATATGCAGCAGAAACTTGGAAAATAGAGAAAAAGATTATATAAAAGGTTCAAACATTTGTAAATAGATGCCTTAGACGAATATTGCAAATATATTGGCCAAATCGGATAAGTAACAAGGAACTTTGGAGAAAAACTAATCAAGAGCCGATAGCCAAAACGATAAATAGACGCAAATGGAAGTTTATTGGACACAAATTAAGGAAAAATGAAGATAATATAACCAAACAAGCCCTGGATTACCAACCAACTGGAAAAAGAAAACAAGGCGGACCAATGACATCCTGGAAAATAATTATTACCAGAGAACTAGAAGACAACGGGTTAACATGGAAAGAGGTGAAATCACTGGCCAGAAATAGAGATGAATGGAGGGGGACTGTAGAGGCCCTACGTTCCAAATGGAATCAAGAGGAGTAAAGTAAGTAAGTAAGTAACCTTCTGGCTAAGGTCCAGTTAGGGTTTTCAGGTCACGCAAGCGACCCTTACATGACTTAACGACTACTTACGTAGCAGAAACCGACGGCTTTACTTGCCCTCCGAAGCACGGTGGCGGCTCAGTTAAATTAGAAATTGAAAAATTTGTCGGTGCCAGGATTCGAACCCGGGCCCTCCAGCTTGTTAAGCCAGTAACATAGCCACTTCGCTAGGGCCGCCACCAAAAAAAGGAAACTTTTATAAGGATGCTTATTTCATGCTACGACCAACAAAAAGATACATATACTTTTACAGCCTAAGATCCGAATAGGAGGTCGAAATTTACCCATCTGCTTGCAGGATGAAACATTTTTTTTTTATTAAATTTCATACATAGACAAACACGACCAGCATGGGTTGCCTATCAAAATCGAGTCATATTTATCCTTAAGGGGGGGCCGTAGGGGTTGAAATCAATATTTTAAGCACATTTTTGTGATTTTTTTTGAAAGTATGATTACATTATTTTTTGTACAACCGTGTTAAAAATGCAATTTTTAGCACTCCATACGAGCGTTAAAAATGCTACTTTAAGGCACTAGTGCTTTAAAAAAAATTTAAGGCACTGCAGTTCGTATTGACCGTATATGCAATTTTGATGTAATGTCAAAAAAATATAAAATTGGAATGTCAGTCAAGTTCAAGTAAAAGTTTTTGTAGATATTGTCCTGTAATTACGTTTGTAGAAAAAATATTGAATGATATGCGTGCTAAAAAGTACATTTTTAAGGCACTCATGTGAATTGCAGAATTCGCTTTCGCTCATTCTGCAAACTTTCACATGCGTGCCTGCGTGCCTTAAACGTGTACTTTTAACACTTAATATCATAAATAACTATTATTTTTAAATTAAGTAGCGTATTCATTATAATTCAAAGAATACTCAAAAAAAATTCAAGGAAAAACATTTAAAAATAAGCCAACGGTGGCAAATTTTTAAAGACACCTCAAAATATAATGAATTTTGCAGTGGACATCAGAACTCATCAGTAGATCATGGTATGGTAAACAAAAAATTCAAAAAGATTTTATTAGCTTATGAGTTTTTTGAGGAAACGCTGTCGAGTTTTTTGTTTTATCTAATTTTGATTTTGATATTACTCAGAAGTCTAAACAAAGAATTTTTTTGCAAAAAGGGTGAAAATCAACATATTTATTAAACAGATAATAAGCATAAAACAAAACATATTTCGACAGCGTTACCTCAAGGAATGTCTAAAGAAAATATATACAAAATTCCAGGTGAGTTGGTCAAGTAGTTTTTGAGTTACAATGTCTACAGCCTGAAAAAAGCAGTTTTGAGTAAAACGCGTCTAAAGTATTGTCAACTTTTATTTGGGATGGATGCTGGGTAGGATTAGAAAGGACAGAATCACGAACGACTTGATTATGAAAAGAGCCTGGTTGACAACAGAGATTCAAGAACAAGGACTGCAATGCTTTGGAATTAAGAGAGAAATGTTTAAATAGAGAAAGCACGATGCATAGAAATGAGTGGAGAAGAAGAGTAAAGAATAGCGACCCTTGAAGAGCAAATCTGAGGAAGAAGAAGAAAAAGAAGAGTTAGACTATTATTATTCAATATGCCTCCTATGTTAAGAGATATTATAGTAATAATAGGTATATTATTATTTTATTCCACTACACATAGGGTATAGAAATCTGAAAATCACTGAGATAGCAGATTGTACATTTGCCGACGATGTAGTAATCTTAGCAGCGACTGAAAGCGAGTTCCAAAGAAGCGTAAAAAACATGGAACACAGTTTCAAAAAAGTATGACTATGAACAAAGAAACATCGAAGGTAATGGTAATAGCAATAGCCAAAGAAAGAGAGGATGTACATGTTCAGATAGATGATACAGAGATTAGACAGGTACAATACAATCATGTGAGTACTTGGGAGTAACCATTGAAGACACATGTAGACAGGAAGCAGAGATCAATAAAAGAATTGATAAAGTGAATAGATTGTACCACGCAATAGGAAAAACAATTATTAATAAGAAGGAAATATCGAAACATACGAAAATATAGGTATTTAAGGCTATGTACAGACCAGTACTTATACCAGTACTTATACCAGTACTTATTGCATAGGGATGTGAATCCTGGGTACTAAATAGACAACAAAAAGTAAGATACATGCTGCAGAAATGAGGTATTTTGGCAGAGTTCAAGGAGTCACGAGAAGGGATAGGGTAAGGAATAACTACATAAAAGAAAACTGAAAATCTATAGACAATGATGGAGAATGTTGAAAAAAGACAATTAAGTTGGTGGGGGCATTTACAACTACTACAGAAAGAAGTCCCAGATTTGGTAAAAAATTAAGATTTGGGCGTCGAAACGTTAATAAAATTATTTTTTTCAATTTAATTGTATCTTATTTTCCAACTAAATAGTTAATTATAAAAATGCCACAAGGAAATACCTTCAGAACAACATAAAAAAAGTACCAGTTAAGAAGATATGGAAAACGAAGGTGCAGGAGAAAAGAAGTAGAGGAAAGCCGAGAGAGACATGGAACGAAGTGATGGCAAGGATTCTTGAGACAAAGGAATATCATGGAACGAAGCTAAGGCTATTAGGCCAGGGTAATAAGACAAAAATATACGATGTTCGTGACACTTCAGCAGCCAGGGTACTGAAGCGTTTTTTCGACAAGTAATACCTATAGGAACAAATGGTAACTATTTCCTGCGTGGGATCTGGCGGCCATTTTTATTTATAAACAATTAACTGTCAAAAAATGGCATTTTTCCCTTTTTTTTTCAAATCAATGGAAAACAGTGAAACTTATGATTTTTTTAGTACAAATATCTTTGAGATTATGGAAAAATCTTTAAAATGACATATTACAAAGTTTGATATACTCATTTATTGTTAATATAATTGCGAAAGAAAGTCGGAATTGCAAAAAAAAATATTTTCGCAATAACTGTTGTAAATATTAGTGTACAGGTTTGAGATTTTTGTCAAATGAGGATTCTTTGGTGCTTAATATGTGATAAAAATTTCAAAGCGATTCATTCAGTTGTTTAAATTTTATTCAAATTGTTTATCCCAGAGAGCATTTTTTTGCAATAACATAAGTCAGAAAAACATGACGTTAGAACCATTCCACAGGTGTCAAATGAAAGAGCATGATCTATATTTTCAACTTGGTTTAAAAAAAGCGAATAAAAAATGCATTTATTAGTAATAAATAATTATACAAAAGTATCGTAAATCTTTCCTTATAAACTTTTTCGATAACTTTTTCCAAAAAAATTAACTTTTTTACCCTGTTTTAAGTGCACAACTGCCAAGTAATGTTATTTATATCATAATTGATGAAAAATTGTAATAAATATATATATAATTTCTTATATAACAAAATAAAAAGTTTATAAGGAAAGCTTTACGATACTTTCGCATAATTATTTATTACTAATAAATGCATTTTTTAATCGCTTATTTAAAACCAAGTTGAAAACATAGCTCATGCTCTTTCATTTGACACCTGTGGAATGGTTCTAACGTTATGTTTTTCTGACTTATGTTATTGCAAATAAACTGCTCTCTGGGATAAACAATTTGAATAAAATTTAAACAATTGAATGAATCGCTTTGAAATTTTTATCACATATTAAGCACCAAAGAACCCTTATATGACAAAAATTTCAAAGCTGTATACTAATTTTTACAATAGATATTGCGAAATTAATTTTTTTTGCAATTCCGACCTTTCTTCGAAATTATCTTAACAATAAATGAGTAGGTATATCAAACTTTGTAATACGTCATTTTAAAGCTTTTTTTATAATCTCAAAGAAATTTGTACTAAAAAAACCATAAGTTTCACTGTTTTCCATTGATTTGAAAAAAAAGGGAAAAATGCCATTTTTTGACACTTAATTGTTTATAAAGAAAAATGGCCGCCAGATCCTACGCAGGAAATAGTTACAATTTGCTCTTATAGATATTACTTGTCAAAAAAACGCTTCAGTACCCTGGCTGCTCGGGTGTCATGGGAAAAACCTTATTAAAAACCTGGACTATATGGCACAGGACAGAAAGCAATGGAAGAGATTTGTGCATTGTTAACAGAGGACAAGTCATACCTACGTCCGAGAGGGTAGAAGGTCTAAAGATTATATTTATTATTTTATTCATTATGTTGCGATTCAAGTTACACACGTTTCTCTAAGGTCTTATTTCGCCTATTTTCAATGCTTTTTAAATTTTGACCTTGAAATATAAGACATAATACCAATTAACAGTAAAAAATAATGAATGTGTGTGTGTGTTTATGTTTTATTGGCACTGGTTTAAGCAACCAACTGGCCAGTCAATGTGTTTTGAATTCTCTCTTTTACAAAATATATGCTTAGTATCTAAATTTAAAACTATTAGTACTACTGTTTTTTTTTAACTCTGTTTTTTTTTATTATATTTTTTAACATTTTTTTTATTACATTTTTTATTTTTTTTTTTTAGTTTTTTTTTTTTTTTTTTTGTATATTTTTTTTTTGTATATTTTTTTTTTGTATATTTTTTTTTTGTATATTTTTTTATCGCGCTAAGACCTAAACCCGATTCAACCTCGCGGAGGTTTAGATCTTAGTATCTTTTTATTTTATTTAATTATTTTTTTTTTTTTTATTTTTTTTTTCTTTTTTTCTCAGAGCTTTAATTTTAAACAATTAACATGGTTGTACAAAATTTTATAAACATCTAGATTGTTTGATTGTAAAAGGTATATAAGATTAAAAAATAATGAATTTTTATTATGTAAACCATATAAATCAACCTCAAATTGGATTAAATCACCCTGTCTACATTTGGCAAAATAAAACGTTTTCCGATGGTCCAGATAAATCGAAACGGCAAATATTTTGCTAGTAATAAATCTCCGAATTTAAGACACACTTCTCTTCGATTAAGATTATGAAGTATTTATTTTGATTTGGCTCGACTTTTTAATTTTGAAACATTTCTTAAGGCATCGTCCGTTTTATTTTTGGTATTGAACTAATAAACATTTCAGTAGAGCATGATTTTTAAATAAATATATCTACACTGCACAGTTTTTCTTTGACATGTTACTTCCATTTTATATTTATAGCTTTTATATAGAAAAAGGCTCGTAATAAGAGAAGTGTTTCTTTATTCTGGTTATCGTCGCTTTCAAAAGCAACAATTCCTACCTCTTCCGTATTTGCTTTACGGGTTGATGGAAAAACGATTGCAGGATACTGAGACTCTATGGAATGCTTTTCCACTTCAAAATATGAACGTATATGCAAAATGCATTTGCAAAAAGGCATTATACATAATACAGGGTGAGTTTTGCATGATATTCAAAAAAGATATTTAGAAAAAAATTAAAGACAATAGTCCAGGCTTATCGTTATCGATAATCGTTAAACTTAAAAAGCGTTCTTGTGCGAAATAAAAATAAACTTCTAAGTGTATAATAATAATATTTATATTAGTGCTGAGGTTAACATTTAATTTAAAATGGCCAGTGGCGGAACAGGAACAATCCGAAAGGAAACCTATAGAAAGAATGAAGAACTATCTGATAGTGGCGACGAAGAATCTAAGAAGAAAAAATATAAAGAAGATAAATTATATTTTGAAAAGAGTAACCTGACGAGACGAACACCGAATAAAAGCAACGACACAAATGAAGAGATGATAAAAATGATGCGGGAAGTTATGTGGAAAAATGATGAAATGATGGCAGAAATAAGAACCATACGGAAAGACCAAAAAGAAACGATGGAATATATTAAGGAGCTGAAAGAAAAAAACGAAAAATTGGAAGAAGGTTTAAAAATGGCAAACAATAGAATAGAACAATTGGAAAAAGATAGACGGAGAAATAATATAGTATTAAAAGGCCTAACACTAGATGCTACCGACGGAAAGCCTGTAAAGGAGTCAGTAGAACACTTCATAGGAAGAAATCTGAAATTAGAGGTCAGACTGAGAGGAGCGGTGAAGATCGGCGACCAAATCTTTGTAGCAGAAATGGAAAACCTAACGGATAAGATGAGTGTACTAAAAAACAAAGGAAAACTGAAAAATCTACAGGGACAAAAGGTGTATATAGAATCAGATTTAACAAGAAAGGAAAGGGAAATACAAGCAAAAATTAGGAAAATGGCAAAAGAAGAAAAAGACAAAGGTAATACTACGAAGATAGGATATATGAAACTGGAGATTAATGGAAAGGAGTGGAAATGGGACCATAATAAAGAGAAACTTATACTAACTCACAGAAATATCGGGGAAGGGACTTCAAAAAACTAAAAGAAAATAATGAGACCGGACCCACAACAATGACAACCAAGGCAATGAATGGGAAAAGCGATAGGGAAAAAGATGATGCAAAGGTAAACAAGGATGAAAATAGGAAAAAGGGGAAAGCTAGATTGCAGAAAAAAGGAGAGATAAAAATGGGAACATGGAATGTGAGAAGCATCAATGGAAAAGAGGAAGAACTGGTAGAAGATATGATAAGACAAAAAATAGAAATACTAGGAATAACAGAAACGAAGATGAAAGGAAAAGGTCTTAAGAAAATACACAAAGGATATTGGTTACTTTGGGTAGGAGCGGATACAAAAGAGAGAGCAAAAGAAGGAGTCGGGATAATAATTGCACCGAATAGACTACAACACGTTATAGAAGAAACATATGTTAACCAGAGAATATTATCGGTGAAAATTAAACTGATGGACGAAGAAATATGGACAATAATAACAGCCTACGGAGTAAATGAAGATGCAAGAAAGGAAGAGAAAGAAAAATTTTTCGAGGAGCTCCAAATGCAAATTGATAATGGGGAAGAAAACATAATTGTAATGGGAGATCTAAACGGTAGAGTCGGAAACAACAACAGCGGAATAGAGGAGTGCATGGGAAAAGAAGGAGAAGAAATGCTAAACAGAAATGGTGAAAGAATAATAGAAATATGTATGGAGAATAAACTAGTTATAACAAATACAAAATTTAAACATAAAGAAGTACACAAATACACGAGAGTACAAGACAGCAGAAACGAAAAATCAATCATAGATTACTTTTTGGTAAGCAGCAACAAATGGAAAAGAGTACAGGATACGAAAGTGAAAAGAGGCTCGGAGATTGGCAGTGACCACCATCTAGTAATAATGAGAATGAGAACAACAGAGGAAAAAGAAGAAAAGAGAAGAAAGGTAGTAAATGAAAAAATAAAAAGTTACAAATTAAAAGAGGAAATATATAAGAAGAAATTCCAAGAAAAATTAGATAATACTTTGAAAGGTAGGGCAAAAAATACAAATATAGAAAAAAAATGGGAATATCTAAAAACCAGCATAATCAAAGCAGCTGAGGAAACTTGCGGGAAAGCAAAAATAGCAAACACTAACATGAGGAGAACAGAATGGTGGACGGAAGAAATACGAGAGAAAATAAAGAACAAAAAAGACAAATGGAAAAGATACCTAAGCACAAAACACCCGGAAGATTACGAAGCATATAAAGAAAAAAGGAAAGAGGTTAAAATAGCGGTGAAAGCAGGAAAGGAAAGGTCATGGGAGATATTTGGACAAAAAATGACAAAAAATTATAGGGAAAACCAAAAACTCTTCTACGGCGCATTAAAACAACTCAGACAAAAGAAAGAGCACACGATGCCGAATATAAAAGACAAGAATGGAAACGTACTAACAGAAGAAAAACAAATAATGGAAAGATGGAGAGAACATTTCAAAGAGCTAACTCATGTAGACAAGGACAACATAGGGGAGATACAAGAAAGGAATGAAGAACAACAAGTGGAATCCATAACAAGAGAGGAATTAGAGAAAGCAATAGAAAGAGTAAAACTGGGCAAAGCACCAGGCAAGGATCATATCACCCCGGAAATGATAAAATTCATGGGGACAGAGGGAATGGATAGCATGAAAGAACTAATGAATGATATCATAAATAGAGCAGAATTACCAAAGGACTGGAAGAAAGACATTATATTACCAATACACAAAAAGGGAGACAAGAGAAACTGTAATAATTATCGAGGTATCACCATATCAAGTATCCCTGGGAAGGTATTAGCAAGAATACTAGAGACAAGAATAAAAACACAAATAGAAACAACTATGGAAGACACACAGTGTGGATTCAGGAAGGACAGAAGCACGCAAGACCTAATATTCACATTAAGACAAGTAAGTGAGAAGGTAATCAAGAAAAATAGAGAGATACATATGTGCTTCATTGACCTGGAAAAGGCGTTTGACAGAATCCGAAGAAAGGACGTTTGGAAGACACTAACAGAAAGGGGAGTCGACAGACACATAATAGAAGTAATAAAGGATATGTACAAAAATAATACAAATACAGTAAGAACCAATAACGAGGAATCCAGAGAATTTTCTACAAGTCAAGGCGTCAAACAGGGATGCGTGCTGAGTCCACTGCTATTCTCAGTGGTACTGGATGAAGCGATAAAGAAAGCCAAGAGAAGAATGAGAAAACTAACATTAGGATACTGGCAAATGAAACAGACTCAACTATCGGAGCTACTATTTGCAGACGACATGGTATTGATAGCAGAAAACAGAGAAGACTTACAGAACAATCTTGAAATCCTAGAAGAAGAACTATCAAACATAAATATGAAAATTAATACAGAGAAAACAAAAACAATGATAATTTCAAATACGAGGAAGACACACGCAATAGAATTAGACGGGAAACAACTAGAGCAAGTGGAATATTTTAAATACCTAGGAGTAATAATCGAATCAAATGGTAAACAAGACATGGAAATAAACGAGAGAATGGGACGAACAGGAAGCTTATTTAACACTATGAAAACAACATTTTTTGGGAAAAAAGGGATACCGGAAAAAGTAAAAACGGCAGTCGTTAAATCAGTAGTTAGACCAACAATCATGTATAGCAGCGAGACATGGACATTGACGGGGAGACAAAAATCCAGAGTCAATGCTATGGAAATGAGGTTCCTGAGGAAAATAGCAAACAGAAAAAGGACAGACAAAATACGAAACGAAACAATTAGACAAAACCTAAAACTAGAACCAATCAATGAAAAAATAGTAGAAGGACAACTTAGATGGTTCGGGCACGTGTGTAGAATGTCGAACGAGAGGCTAACAAAACGAGTGTTCGAAACGAGAGTGCAGGGGAAAAACAAAAGAGGGAGACCAAGAGTTATGTGGGTAGATGAAATCAGGAAAGAAGTCGAGAAGAAGGGATTGACATTGGAAAGTGCAAGAAACCTAGCGCAAGATCGGAAAGCATGGAGACTACAATGCCAAACTCAACTCCACCAGCCTTACACCTAAAGGTAGAAAGGCTTAGGACTAAGTAAGTAAGTAAGTAACTGTCAAAAAATGGCATTTTTCCCTTTTTTTTTCAAATCAATGGAAAACAGTGAAACTTATGATTTTTTTAGTACAAATATCTTTGAGATTATGGAAAAATCTTTAAAATGACATATTACAAAGTTTGATATACTCATTTATTGTTAATATAATTGCGAAAGAAAGTCGGAATTGCAAAAAAAAATATTTTCGCAATAACTGTTGTAAATATTAGTGTACAGGTTTGAGATTTTTGTCAAATGAGGATTCTTTGGTGCTTAATATGTGATAAAAATTTCAAAGCGATTCATTCAGTTGTTTAAATTTTATTCAAATTGTTTATCCCAGAGAGCATTTTTTTGCAATAACATAAGTCAGAAAAACATGACGTTAGAACCATTCCACAGGTGTCAAATGAAAGAGCATGATCTATATTTTCAACTTGGTTTAAAAAAAGCGAATAAAAAATGCATTTATTAGTAATAAATAATTATACAAAAGTATCGTAAATCTTTCCTTATAAACTTTTTCGATAACTTTTTCCAAAAAAATTAACTTTTTTACCCTGTTTTAAGTGCACAACTGCCAAGTAATGTTATTTATATCATAATTGATGAAAAATTGTAATAAATATATATATAATTTCTTATATAACAAAATAAAAAGTTTATAAGGAAAGCTTTACGATACTTTCGCATAATTATTTATTACTAATAAATGCATTTTTTAATCGCTTATTTAAAACCAAGTTGAAAACATAGCTCATGCTCTTTCATTTGACACCTGTGGAATGGTTCTAACGTTATGTTTTTCTGACTTATGTTATTGCAAATAAACTGCTCTCTGGGATAAACAATTTGAATAAAATTTAAACAATTGAATGAATCGCTTTGAAATTTTTATCACATATTAAGCACCAAAGAACCCTTATATGACAAAAATTTCAAAGCTGTATACTAATTTTTACAATAGATATTGCGAAATTAATTTTTTTTGCAATTCCGACCTTTCTTCGAAATTATCTTAACAATAAATGAGTAGGTATATCAAACTTTGTAATACGTCATTTTAAAGCTTTTTTTATAATCTCAAAGAAATTTGTACTAAAAAAACCATAAGTTTCACTGTTTTCCATTGATTTGAAAAAAAAGGGAAAAATGCCATTTTTTGACACTTAATTGTTTATAAAGAAAAATGGCCGCCAGATCCTACGCAGGAAATAGTTACAATTTGCTCTTATAGATATTACTTGTCAAAAAAACGCTTCAGTACCCTGGCTGCTCGGGTGTCATGGGAAAAACCTTATTAAAAACCTGGACTATATGGCACAGGACAGAAAGCAATGGAAGAGATTTGTGCATTGTTAACAGAGGACAAGTCATACCTACGTCCGAGAGGGTAGAAGGTCTAAAGATTATATTTATTATTTTATTCATTATGTTGCGATTCAAGTTACACACGTTTCTCTAAGGTCTTATTTCGCCTATTTTCAATGCTTTTTAAATTTTGACCTTGAAATATAAGACATAATACCAATTAACAGTAAAAAATAATGAATGTGTGTGTGTGTTTATGTTTTATTGGCACTGGTTTAAGCAACCAACTGGCCAGTCAATGTGTTTTGAATTCTCTCTTTTACAAAATATATGCTTAGTATCTAAATTTAAAACTATTAGTACTACTGTTTTTTTTTAACTCTGTTTTTTTTTATTATATTTTTTAACATTTTTTTTTATTACATTTTTAACATTTATTTTTTTTTTTTTTTTTTTTTTTTTTTTTTTTTGTATATTTTTTTTTTGTATATTTTTTTTTTGTATATTTTTTTTTTGTATATTTTTTTATCGCGCTAAGACCTAAACCCGATTCAACCTCGCGGAGGTTTAGATCTTAGTATCTTTTTATTTTATTTAATTATTTTTTTTTTTTTATTTTTTTTTTCTTTTTTTCTCAGAGCTTTAATTTTAAACAATTAACATGGTTGTACAAAATTTTATAAACATCTAGATTGTTTGATTGTAAAAGGTATATAAGATTAAAAAATAATGAATTTTTATTATGTAAACCATATAAATCAACCTCAAATTGGATTAAATCACCCTGTCTACATTTGGCAAAACAAAACGTTTTCCGATGGTCCAGATAAATCGAAACGGCAAATATTTTGCTAGTAATAAATCTCCGAATTTAAGACACACTTCTCTTCGATTAAGATTATGAAGTATTTATTTTGATTTGGCTCGACTTTTTAATTTTGAAACATTTCTTAAGGCATCGTCCGTTTTATTTTTGGTATTGAACTAATAAACATTTCAGTAGAGCATGATTTTTAAATAAATATATCTACACTGCACAGTTTTTCTTTGACATGTTACTTCCATTTTATATTTATAGCTTTTATATAGAAAAAGGCTCGTAATAAGAGAAGTGTTTCTTTATTCTGGTTATCGTCGCTTTCAAAAGCAACAATTCCTACCTCTTCCGTATTTGCTTTACGGGTTGATGGAAAAACGATTGCAGGATACTGAGACTCTATGGAATGCTTTTCCACTTCAAAATATGAACGTATATGCAAAATGCATTTGCAAAAAGGCATTATACATAATACAGGGTGAGTTTTGCATGATATTCAAAAAAGATATTTAGAAAAAAATTAAAGACAATAGTCCAGGCTTGTAACAAATGCCGATACCTTTAATTTTTGTAAGTAGAAATAACTTAGTATGGTATCATAATACAGCAATAGTTATTTGTATAACAAGGGAGCAAAGTGATACGCTTCTTCCCGAGAATAAAGTTTACTGCCCGACGCGTGGCAGCGGAGTTTTTTGTTGAAAAATGAACATATTATTTATTCAGAAATAAGTCGAAGTGTTAACTTTTGTGAAAAAACTTTATATAACAAAAGTTGCTTGGAATTAGTCAGTGAAGTTCCCACCCCCCATAGCAAAACATCAGCACCATATCACCTTTTTTCTTTAAAATGGATTAAATTCTTCTTTATATGCAAAAAATTTGAATGAATTTTGAATTAATTAGTTTTCAAATAAGTACATTTACCAGCAATAGTCGTAACGTAATTATTGTGGTAACCATAGTTTTACTTAGGTTTTTATTTGTCAACTTAACAGTTAGTATAAGAGCTGTGAGACATTTTTGAGTAGGTATTTTAGGCAACCTGAAAATTTTTCAGGTGACTCTTCTATGATAGCCTAATACAAAAATGCCGGTCTGGCTGGAGGGTAGCGGTTATTTTCCCCAAAAATCCCCCCCAAAAGTTAAAAAAGGGAAAAAATTGTTATTACAAAAAATATCATTGATATGACTTGAAAGTAAATTTAAATATTCGAATATAAAGAAAATAAACAGGCCAGGCGATTTGAGGACGATTTTAACTCTGCAAGATACATGCATGGGCGCCCCAGGATTATTTTCAGGGGTGCATCTGAACTTCAGAAGATTTCATCTGAATCTGTACATACTATTAACGAGTATAAAATATACAACTATACACTATACATGCATAGCTATGTACATTCGTTCCGGACAGGGAGGTGCAATTGTTAGTTTGACAGGGTATTTGTTAATTTTAAAAATAAATTTTCTACAAAAGACAGGTTTTTTTTGGTGAAATTTTCCAATTGCCATGTGATCAAACAAATTACGCGTGCATATAAATGAAAACCGCTATAAGTAAGCAGCAGTGTGAGAAAGAGCGTATACCGATAGCTATTTGCCTCCTCTGTTGTAGTTGAGTGAGACCGTTCGCTCGAGAAAATCACGTGACCTGGCGATATCCATGTTGTTGTGCCTCGAAACGTTAGTGTAATTTTTATGTATATTATAGTTTTTTAAGTAATTTTTCTTAATTAAAGGAAAATAATACGTACTATACAATAGATTTTGCAAATATGATAGAAAAAGACAAATTTGTTATTATAAATATATAGGTAGAAAATATAAAACTATAAACTAAATTAATTCGGTGTCCGAATCTTGTACTTCTTTAAACTCCTCATCTGAGCTTAAATGTTCATTCTGTTCTTCTTCATCAGACTCCCCTCGAGACTCAGATTCCTCTTCTACATGATCTGTAAATAGTTCTAATATGTATTTAGAATTAATTAAAAATTAATCAGTGAATAATGAATTGAGTTGCTACGTATTCTCTGTTCTTTTATAAGGAGTCGAAGCCTGGACAATCACGGGCGCATCTGAAGAAAGCCTTACCATTGTTGAGATGTGGTGTTATCGAATAATGTAAAAAATATCATGGACACAACACTTAAAAAACAAGAAAACATTAAGAAAGATGAAAAAGGCAAAAGAAATACTCAACACTATGAAGGAAAGAAAAATGAGCTAAAATAAATATTCATTCTCTTCTCCTTCGTCAGACTCCCCTCGAGACTCAGATTCTTCTACCTGGTCTGTAAGTAGTTGTAATATGTATTTAGAATCAATGAAAAATTACCAATGCTTAATACTTTTCCTTATATAACCAATCACATCACGTTTTTTATTTCTTAGTGTAGGTATGACCAAAGTAGCTCATGTTTCTTTCCTTCATAGTGTTGAGTATTTCTCAACATCGATACATTATTCGATAACTCCACATCTCAACAACGGCAAGTCTTTCTTCAGATGCGCCCGTGATTGTCCAGGCTTTGACTCCGTATAAAAGGACGGAGAATATGTAGCAACTCTACTAGTTAATTATTAATTAATTTTTAATTAATTCTAAATAGGTACATATTACAACTATTTACAGATCATGTAGAAGAGGAATCTGAGTCTCGAGGAGAGTCTGACGAGGAAGAAGAGAATGAATATTTAAGCTCAGCTGAGGAGTTTGAAGAAGAAGTACAAGATTCGGACACAGAATTAATTTAGTTTATAGTTTTATACTTTTCTACCTGTATATTTATAAAAATAAATTTGTCTTTTTCTATCATATTTGCAAAATCTATTGTATAGTACGTATTATTTTCCTTTAATTAAGAAAAAGTTACTTAAAAAACTATAATATATTATAATAAATACTCTAACGTTTTGAGGAACAACAACATGGATATCGCCAGGTCACGTGATTTTTCTCGATCGAACGGACTCGCGCAGCTACAACAGAGGACGCAAACAGCTATCGGTATACGCTCTTTCTCACACTGCTGCTTACCTATAGCGCTTTTCATTTATATGCACGCATAATTTGTTTGATCACCTGGCAGTTGGAAAATTTCACCAAAAAAACTGTCTTTTTTAGAATGTTTATTTTTAATATTAAAAAATACTCCGTCAAAATAACAATTGCACCTTCCTGTCCGGAAGAAATGTACATTATTATGCATGTATAGTTGTGTATTTTATACTCGTTATTAGTATGTACAGATTCAGATGAAATCTTCTGAAGTTCAGATGCATCCCCTGAAAATAATCCTGGGGCGCCCGTGCAAGTATCTTGCAGAGTTAAAATCGCCCTCAAATCGCCTGACCTGTTTATTTTCTTTATATTTGAATATTTAAATTTACTTTAAAGTCACGTCAACGATATTTTTTTGTAATAACAATTTTTACCCTTTTGTTTAACTTTGGGGGGATTTTTGGGGAAAATAACCGCTGCCCTCCAGCCAGACCTGCATTTTTGTATTAGGCTATCATGGAAGAGTCACCTGAAAAATTTTCAGGTTGCCTAAAATACCTACTCAAAAATGTCTCACAGCTCTTGGGCCAAGTAGTTAACTAGTTATTTAAATTTAATGCCCAAGGGCGTTATTTTTCAAAATACCGCCCTAGGGCAATATGTCATATTTAATTGGCTTCGAAATCATGTCATTACTTGTCAAATAATATACCAGTCGGACATTAACATAAATAACGAAACGATAATACATAGCTTAATATAAATTAGGAAATAATAATACCTTAGCATACATTATTTTTAAACACATTTGAACATACTATTCGTCTGTTAAGTTATGTTAGGTTCACATTAGGTTCAACCTAAGAGGTTTATTGTGGTTATGGTTCGTCCGGAAATGTTTAGTTTAACAGGTAGTTTTAGATTTTTTTTCTGAGATAATTTCACTTGTGTTAGCTATTTATGAACGTGTACGATGCAATAATTTTAGGAAACCATAAAAGCCAATCGTACTATGTACTAGTATTGACAATAAAGAAATTTTCAAACCAATTTTCTAACTTTGAAATTGATTTTTTTGGAATTTTGTTGTAAAAAAGATACATATTTATCTTACCTGTCGTCCGGATCACAGTCTCTAAATCCTTTCGCAAAAGGATTACTTGCTATTTTAAGTTGAGTTATCTGAAACAATACACATTATCAGATTTAAATTGCCAACGTTTTTGACGGAAATTCTTCTTGATCTATGTATATAAGTGGTTCTCAACCTTTTTGAGTCATTTACCACAAAATACTTTTTATTTTTTTTTGACCATCTAACTGAGGTAATCTAGCTAGGCAATGTCGGGTTTAGGGTACTTGGGGCCCTAGGCCAAATTACCCCGAGCGGCCCCCGATAACTTCAGGATTATGCAATTAAAGTATAAAGCACATTTCATATTAATACATAATGGTATAGGAGCCCAAGCGGGGATTTTTGCAGTTACTCGAGCGCGTCAGATTATCACATGGGGAGAAACCTTGTACCCTGTAAATGTACCCCTACTATATTGTTATATGTCTATTTGATATGAAGATTAAATTTTGATAATTATAAACAGAATTCAATTTAATATAAAATATTTTCAATTTTCCCAACCATGGGCATATAAATTTAGAACAACCTGTATACAACAAATTGTTATATTTAATTTTAAGAAGTGATTAGAAAAATAACAAAGTGAATGGCGCGTACCATTATCGTTGTTCGCGGAAGGTTCGATCATTAGCCTATGCTAAATAAAACTCAAGTGAAATCGATAATAGGTCATTATCGTTGTTCGCGGAAGGTTCGATCATTAGCCGATGCTAAATAAGACTTAGTGGAAATAGAGAATAGGTCATTAAATTTTGTAAATAGTAAAAAGTAATTTTAGAATGGGAATTAACTATTTTCTTTGAAATCCATTAAGCATATTTAGAAAGATTAAAAATTGGTTTTGAGGAAGACTGCGAATGAGAGTTGGTGGTGGAAGGTTGATTTGTGAATCTGGAAGGGCTATTTAGAAAGTAGGGGAATGAATGACAAATAGAGAGCAGAATGTTTTGAGCTGTCGAGAAGTGAAGTCCAGTAGTAGACGGTAGTGTACGGAGAGTGAGAAAGCCGGTGTAGTTCCGTGAGTGTGGAGATCTATCGTGGAACGAGAGGTAGGCCAGGTTGAGAGTAAAAGAACCTCCTTGAGCCAAGAGTGTCCCGGTAGCTGATTGCAGTTTCGAAAAAGGTAGAATACAGCATCACGACAGAAGCAGGTACGAGAGCTATATGAGCTAGTTTTCAAAGGAGAACATTACTAAAGGCCAGGACGAGGTTTTGATCGCAGCCAAGGATAGCAGGAAACGGGTCTTGTGTGAAGACATTCTCAGTTCACCAGAAAAAGGTCAGTCTCATTTGTTTGGACATGAATGTATGGGTTTTTCGTATTAAATACCACATTATAAATTGAAGAACATAATAAATAATATCAGAAAAGCTTCATCAAACTTAAATAGAATTGTTGCTAGTAAATCCTAATAGTTAAATGTTAATAAAAACTTTCAATTGGAAACCAAAAGGAAATAAGATTCCCATTTGTAAATGTTATGTTTAAGAAAAATAAGATCTAGCAAATATTAAGCAGTGATTGCCATTTAAATAAAATAAACAATATTTTGATTATAATTGTAACCCATAAGTGTGTATTATTTTACTCTTTTCTTTCCTATCCCGATTAGGAACCATTGAGAAATACTTAGAAGCCACGAGAGTAAGTAATTAATTTTCTAATTCGCCCTGAGATTGAAAACATATTGATATGTGATCTGGTAAATTAATTAGATTATGATTAATGCATTGATTAAATTAAATGACATATAAGAATATTATCTCATATCAATAATCAAGATCACATCAATATATTGGATCTTAATACAGGGAGTTCGTTAAGGGGGTTCGAAAAAAAAATCTATCTTTAGAAAAACTCGAAATCGTCAGATTAAGATAAGGTAAGTTACGTACATGACATTACGGATCTGACGGTTTGAGCGGGGCGTAAGGAAATGGGTGAGTCACAAAGTTTCACAATAAAAAGCGATTATTTCGAGAAATAAACGTCAGATTGACAAACTAAAAAGTAAGTGCTCAATATTTTTCAAAAATCTATCGAATCATGCCAAACACGGTCCCCTATGGAGAGGGGTGGGGGGTAAATTTAAAAATTTAAATAGTAACTAACCCCGCGATTTTTAGTGAAATGAACATCAGATCGAAAAACCGCAAAAGGAACGTATTCAATATTTTTGAGAAATCTGTCGAATTGGTTTACAAATTTGGCTAATACCCCAAAACAGCTCTAACAACAATTTCTATATTTATAGAAAATATATAATTCAAAATGTTAGCAAATAGCAGTTATTTGTAAAATTATTAACATTATAGGTCTGGATCCCGCTTATAAAAAAAAGTTGAATAATAGCAAGCTGAAAATTTGTTAATAGCTTAAGGGTGTCTAGTCGGACAAACTTTGATATCTGGGAACACTGGAACAGGGGAAGTTTTAATTGTGGAACAGGTTAAACATTTGGAACGGTCAGACCACGAAAACGGCACATGTATTTTGTCCGACCATTTTTATCCGACATTTTGTATCACCCAATGGGCGTTTTAATGAGTGGAACATGTAGAATATGTCAAATGACAGAAATTATGACAGGTGCTAAATAGCAGTCTGATGTTTGCATGAAAGTTTAATCTCTGTTCGGAGAGTTTAAGTCTATTCTGTCGAACAAAATAAATGTGCCGTTTTCGTGGTCTGACCGTTCCAAATTTTTAACCTGTTCCACAATTAAAACTGCCCTTGTTCCAGTGTTCCCATATATCAAAGTTTATCCGACTAGACACCCTTAAGCTGTTAACATTTTTTTTTCATACGCGGGATCCAGACCTATTACTAAAATTATCATATTATAAATTAGTAAGTATTGCAGTTAATTGTTAAAATAAAATTAAATAAGATTTGTTTCATTTGGGGGTAAAAGTACAGGTGACAATAAAAGACTAAAAAAAGCCGAGCTGAAATAACATTATAACAAATAAACTTCCAGATTGTTAATTCTCACATTATTCTCTTATACTAAAAAACGTCAATGTCATGTTCTTAATATTGTTCTGAAGTTATTAATAGTGTTCTTAATATTGTTCTTAATTTGGATAAAGTTAAATTAGTGATTAGCATTGACACTCACTCCACTCAATACTCATAATAACTCTCATATCTTTATTCTTTTTCTTTTCTAGCTTTTTTGGCTACAAAATCTTTAATCAAACCGCGAAAGTTTAAGGCTTGAAAAAGCTCAGCATTTGAAAAAAACCAGCCAAACTAGACAATCTAGAATCTTCGTCAGAGTCGAGTTCCTCAAGTAGTTTTTGATTCTTTTCAACACGCTGAAGGATCTTTCTCGAGGTGCATTAGATATCATCAGGCATAGTTGAATGTGCAAAGTCGTTGTTATTTTAATTAGATTGTATCGTTTGTATACAAAAGTAATGTACCCGATTTACAGTAGAAGTAAATTTTAATTAATTTTGGAAAATAAAAATTCAATTTTTTTACCAAAAAGTTTTTTTTTTACAAAACGCTGCGGCCCCCTTTTGCTTGCGGCCCTAGGCCACGGCCTAGTCGGCCTAGTGGTAGATCCGGCACTGTAGTTAGGTAATCTAATTAACTACCTATAATAGTGGTGCTGATTTTGGCTGTTTTTGCGTTTTGAGTACAACCGCAAATAATAATTTGTACCACCAGTGATAGGGCAGGTACATGTACCACAGATTGAGAATTGCTGGTCCATAATATTATGTATATTATTATCATAATCAATTTGATGCGATTGAGATAACCAATCATTGAACAGAGTCTATTTCGTTGAATGCAACTTTATGAGTTCATGCTGCATACATCTTATGATCGATTCTTAAGGAGTAAACAGATATTTTATCACACCATATTCCATGTAATAATTTTAAACAGGCCTATGACAAAATTAACAGAAAAAAATGTATGAAGCCCTACGCCAAATGAAAATACCAGAAAAACTAATCAAGCTAATAAGAATTACCTTAAATATGACATCTAACGAAAAAGTGTGGAACAGTCACAAATCGGAAGAGTTTCTAGTCAAAAAAGGACTCAGACAAGGTGACCCTCTATCAACTGTGTTATTTAATCTAGTTTTGGAAACAATTGTAAGGAACAGCAGAACAGAAACACAAGAACGATCTACCGTAACGAGCATCAATGCATGGCCTACGCCGACGACCTTACACTGCTAGCAAAAACTAATACCGAATTAAAGAAAATCATGAGAAGATTAGTCAGAGAGGCAAAAAAATTTGGCCTAGAAATAAATGAAGAAAAGATGAAGTATATGGTGCTAGGCAACACAGAAAGAGAACTTGAAGATATGCTAAAGTTAACAGCGTTCGATGTAAAATAATATAAATTTAAATGAGTAAAGCACTTTATATATCTAGGTACCATAATCCATAATAGATGAAAAAGGACACGAGCAAAATGAACTAAAGCACAGGATAGCTAAAGGTAACCGAAAGATCGGCAGTAAAAGAATATTAAAATCAAATTATGTATCCAGAAAGAAGAAAATCAGAATATACCAAACTGTAATAAGAGCAACAGTCACCTACGGATGTGAGACATGGGTACTAAACAAAACAGAAGAAGAAATGATAGAGAGGTGGGAACGCAAGGTACTGAGGACTGTTTTCCGGGGAAAAATAGGGCAGACGGTTGGCAAAGAAGAACTAATCAAGAATTAAGGATGATTTACAAGGAACCAACTATAAGAAATACACGAAGGCACAAATAATCAGGTGGGCAGGTCATGTCGAGAGGATGGATAGGTCAAGAATGTCAAAGAAGGTACTGTTAAGAAGACCAGTTGAGACAAGGAGACGAGGTAGACCAAGAAAAAGTTTGCACGAAAAGTTTCAAGAAGATATAGGATCGATGGAAATTACAGACTGGAAAGAGAAAACAACAAATAGGATACAGTGGAGAAAAATAGTGCAGCAATTTTTACATAAACATTAAATCAAATTATATAAAATATATAAGACATTAGTATATATTGTCATTTGTATTATGTAAAATTGTAATTGTTAAGTTGTAAAGCCCTAGGCCTACAAGGCCTGTAGAGCATATTAAATAAATATTCCATGTACTATAATAATGCTAAAGGGCTTTTCATCGATTGTCATTTGTTTTGAGCTTCTGTCATATGTTGTATACTCTGTGTATAATATTAATATACACGAATTATACGACATATGACAGAAGCTCGAAACAAATGACTGTGAATGAAAAGCCCTATTGAGGTGTCCATCTACCATAATAAGTAAACAAACTTGCTGGCAGTTTGTAGTTGATGTTTCTCATATGATATGACATAGTTGACCAAAAGTATTTGACAAGAGATTTATTAGAGATATATTAGTAGAAAATAGAACATATTTCTATTGTTTTTACGATTAAAAGATGGGAGGTAAATTTTAACTTACCCTATGGTTTTGGTACGCTGTAACAGCTGTGAATGATGTTTCAGAAAAAACGAATGTTTTGAAATTTTCATTGGAATTTTCATCTGCTGAACTTAAATTTTTTGGAGGTAAGTAAACAATATGGAACCGTGGCTGATATCGATGCATGGAATTCAATATAATCTGAAATAAAACGAAAAAATATATCATTAAAAATAAGTTTAAAAATTGTTTTTAAAACAATAAAGCACACCATAGACCAGGGCATTTTGCAGTAAAACCACATAGTCTGGGTAGATTATCGGAGAATAGGCCATTTTTGGGAAAAGTTATTTACCAGCAATTTTATTGCTGGAGTCGAATCTTATATAAGTCGCAATAACCAAAGCAGAGACAGAATTGGTCAGAACATCACCATTGATGACTTTAACTTTGAGCGCGTTAGAGAATTCAAGTATCTTGGAACAACAATAACTGAAGACAATAACGGATCACAAGAAATAAACAACAGGATACAGGCCGGCAACAGATGTCTTTTTGCCCTCCAAAACCTTATAAAATCAAAACAATTAACAAGACGTACGAAGATACAAGTCTATAAAACAATCATACGACCCGTTGTGATGTATGGAAGCGAAACGTGGACGATAACAAAGGCAAACGAAGAGAGACTACTTGTTTGGGAAAGAAGAATCCTAAGGAAGATCTTTGTCTCAGGTGGCGAGATAATATAGCAGGAGACCTAAGCGCGATGGGCGTGGAGAATTGGATGGAGGTTGCTCAAGGCAGAAAACAGTGGAGGCATGTTGTCGAGTCGGCTAAAACCCACGAAGGGTTGTAATGCCACGGAGTAAGTAAGTAAGTAATCGAATCTTATGATTGTATATATTAATAATATAGGTAAAGTATGCAAAGTTCGCAGGTAGTGTGATACTTTTTTATAAACAAAATGGCGCCTGAAAATCGTGTTTTTTTGTCAATTTTTACTCTGTAACTCCAAAGATTTTAACTTTACACCAAAAACAACCAAATAAAAATTCACCGTAATTAAATTCTGCATAGAGACGTGTTTTTCCCAATTTACTTCGACGAAAATTTTCCCTGGAAAATGTGTGTTTTTTAACAAAATTTTTAATTTTCAACTAAAATTTTAGATAACTAATTAATTGATGGATTCGACTGCTACTTGATGGAAGTTCATTTTATTTAACAATAAAACACTGAAAACGTTTGTTTTCTATACTTCCACAAAATTTATTACAACTATGTGAATACATCTGTTTCGGCAGAGTGCCTTTCTCAAGTGATTTAGATTACTATGGGTTTGTCTTTTTAAAGTCTTTAACTGAAGAGGTTGAGGAGTGGAGAGCTAATCTAAATCACTTGAGAAAGGCACTCTGCCGAAACACTGTAGCCACATAGTTGTAATACATTTTGTGGAAATATTGAAAACAAACGTTTTCAGTGTTTTATTGTTAGATAAGTAATTGTTTATCAATAATTAAATAACTTGGTAATATAAAAGCTCTTTTCGTATAGATCACAATTCCAGAAGCCGATAGAGATTGAATGAACAGTTTAGCAACAATTGAATTGTTAACTAAAAATTTACGGTCGCTATAATAACCACAATAGTTATGATACATAAGAATAGCTATGATTTTTGTATAAAGGGACACTGTACCTATCTAATGTACTTTACAAAATTGAAATTGGTCTATTGAGGCGCCCTCAGGAATATTTTAAAATTATAAACAATTTTTTGGCTTAAAAACAAATAGAATATCTCAGGAAATATTAAATTAAATTAAATCTTGAAAACTATATTGGACAAAAGCGTCATGACGCTTATTTTAAAAGAAAAAAACGGTTAATTGTGATGAGCGATTCCTGAGATATAACCTCTCAAAGTTGACAGGCATTTACGGCAAAGATATAAACAATGAGACCATAATTTTTGAACCATCACGTTTTTATTTTTGTCCTCTTTCTCCATACTAATTTTCATATCTTTAAAATACTCATAACATATATTATTATATTAAAAACTATCGATATTATGAGTGAAAATTTGCCAAAAATAGCAAAATTTTAATCAAAAATTAAATTGGAGAAAATGTAATCTCAAAGTTCAAAATCGGTATACGCTAAAAAAGTGCATTTTCTCAACTTCCCATAGAGCAATTTTCTTCATTCTTTTTTTGTTCCCAAGTAACTCGAGAAAAGCCATCTAATTAACGCATTATTAAATGTCAAAGTTGCTTTTGTTTTGCTATACTGAATTAATTTGTTTATTATAACAAAAATTTTTAATTTGTTTAAATAAAGATTGTTTAAATAATTATACATCTTTCAAATGAGAATATTTGTGTTTTTAACGTTAAAAGGTAAACTCGTAGTGAGTTTATCTAAAAAAAGTCTATAACTGGAAAAAATATGTAGTGATATTTTCTTATAAATAAATTAATCTATTATAACAAAACAAAAGCAAGTTTGACATTTACTAATGCGTTAGTTACACGGCTCTACTCGAGCTGCTTGGGAACAAAAAAAGAATGAGGAAAATTGCTCCATGGGAAGCCAATAAAATGCCTTTATTTAACGTATACCGATTTTGAACTTTGAGATTACATTTTCTCCAATCTAATTTTTGATTGGAATTTTGCTATTTTTGGCAATTTTCACTCTTAATATCGAGAGTTATTATTATAATAATAAACGTTATGAGAATTTAAAGATATAAAAATTGGTGTGGAGAAAGAGGACAAAAATAAAAAGGTGATGGTTGAAAAATTATGATCATATTGTTTATATCTATGCCGTAAATGCCTGTCAACTTTGACAGGTTGTATCTCAGGAACCGCTCATCACAATTATACGTTTTTTTCTTTTAAAATAAACGTCATGACGCTTTTTCCAATATCGTTTTCAAGATTTAATTTAGTTTAATATTTCCCGAGATATTCTATTTATTTATACAAAAAATTTTTTTTTATAATTTTAAAATATTCCTGAGGCCGCCTTAATAGTCCAATTTCAATTATGTAAAATACATTAGATAGGTACAGTGTCATTTTATACAAAAATCATAGTTATTCTTATGTATCGTAATTATTGTGGTTATTATAGCGACCGTAAATTTTCAGTTCACAATTCAATTGTTGCTAGATGTTCATTCAATTTTCATGGGCTTCCGGAATTATAATTTATACGAAAATAGCTTTTATATTACCAAGTTATTTAAATATTTATAAACAATTACTTTTAATTAAAATTTTAGATGAAAATTAAAGATTTTGTTGGAAAAACCCGCATTTTCCGGGGAAAATTTTCGTCGAAGTAAATCGGAAAAAACACGTCTCTATAGGTATTTAATTGCGGTGAATTTTTATTAGGGTGTTTTTGGTGTAAAGTTAAAATCTTTGGAGTTGTAGAGCAAAAATTAAAATCACACATTTGCGGGCGCCATTTTGTTTATAAAAAAGTAGCACAATATCTGCTGATTTTGCATACGTATGTTATTAATATATACAATCATAAGATTCGATTCCAGCAATAATATTGCTGGTAAATAACTTTTCCTTGTATTTTGCTAATTAGCCCAGAGTAACAGGAATAAATTGATTTTTAATTACAGAACCTAATAGAGACTTACAACTTTTTGCATTGTGTTCAGGATGATGCCAGGAAAAAGTCTACAATAGAAAAATGGGTGGAAATGAATAATTGCATTTTAAAGTGAATAAAATACATCCAAAAGTGCATAAATATGTTAAAATAAGCACATTAAGAGCCAGATTCTGTTGCTTCGGGGAATTTTCGGGTAGCTGACACGGAGTACCTGGTGCCCAGGGTCACTGCTAAGCCACGTCATTTGGAGGTTCGAGGGTTATCGGCACTAAATTGATGCAAACAGATTACTAGGAGATTACACCATCATAACCGACCCCCTCCCGGAGCACCTGTACCAAGTGTCACTGCTAAAGCACGTCAGTTTCTGAAGTTTCTGGTACTAAATTGATACAAACCGATTACACGGGGAGTTTTTGGGATTGCTGAATACGAATACGCCATAAGAACCCAATCCCGGAACCCCTGAAGCCCACGGCAACTGCTACCCAGGCAACCAAATAACGTTTCCAAAACGTTGAAAAGACGTCATAATTATCACCAAATCACGTCAGTTTATCACGTTCTTTCGACGTCGAAAGTCACGTGAATATGTTCCACCATAACTGAAGTCATTTTTATCACGTTTTAGGTACGTGATATTAAAAACGTAGTTTTATGTCGTTTTTTTAGATTATTTTTCATTTTATTGATTTAAAAATACACAATAACAATTATTCGCATGGGCATTGTTGGTATTGCAATTTTTCATTTAACTGTTTTAAATTTAGTTTATAGGCTAAAAGTAAACCAAGAAATACTTTATAGTGTAGGAAACAGAGGTTGAACCTTGCAAAATGGACACAAGTCCGGTTTTATTTTTTTTCTGGCATATCAAGGGGTGCTTATTATAAGACTAACATTTTCTGAAAAAATTTCGCCCCGGAACCCCCCTTTTCACCCCTTTAAAGGGGGTAATTTATGGTTTTTGCAGAACGTAGCCCTTCCTGTACCTTTTACAAAAAATTTCTTTTATAGAAATTTGAAGAGGACTATATTTTCTACGATTTATTTCCGACAGCATCTCTATATCATCCACCGTTTAGCAAGGGTGGCGCCCCAAAGTTGACAAGTTTTTAAAAAAGATGTTTTTAAAAAAAATATATTTTTCCCTAACTGTAACGGAAATTAAAAAGAAATGCTGCGGAAATTATTCACAAATAGATGATTGATTTTTTGGTATAGGTTTCACTTAAGGGTAATTGCCCTTTTTTTAATTACAGGGTGTTACATTTTAAAAAACACCTTTTTATACCATCTGAACCGTTTATGCTAGAGTAAAAAGACTTTCAGCGATTACCCATGTACTGGTGTTATTTACAAATTTGTATAATGCACCCCCATTTTTTCCCCGGAACCACCCAGAAAAAAAGAAGAATTAATAAATAAAGTGATTTTCTTGGAATCCTTCACACACAATGCCCTTCATTATTATGCTTCATATATCATTTTGTGCAAGTTATTATTACCCATGCATGGACACTAAAAGCGATTTCCTAGTACAACCCCTGTAGCCAAAAACAATAAATCAAATGGGGGGTTGAAATTTTTTTTTGTTTTTTGCTTTTTGATCCATGTGGGCATATGCTTCATCAATAGTGCTTTTCAAAAATATATATGGTTATTGCAACATCCCTGCGCAAACCACCCCTATCCTTGAAAATATACTGCAGAAACTACCCCTATACCTTATCCAGCATGTTTTTACGATTTTCTCATTACCTATTCATTTTTTTTAAACAAAACTTATACAAGGTTAAAGACCACTATTTACTCTAAAAATTAGGTCCTATTCATTTTTTTCGTTTAAGCAACCGTTACGGCACAGTGGCGCCGTAAACCTCATATATGCTTTGACGGGCTCCAGTTTTTGTTTATTTTTTCGTCATCTGTTTGTTTTATTGATAAAGTACTTATGTAAAATAAAACAACACAGTGTAACCTACAAATCATGATCTATGCACATTTTACATTCTTTGCTCCCCAAAGCTACAGTGGTGGCCCAAAATAAATTTTTTCATATTTTGCCACCTACACGCATTTTATTGCGTCTATGCTACCTTAATAGCACAATATTCACCCCTAAGTGGTCGCTAAGCAGTGGCGGATCCAGGGAGGGTGATGGGGGTGATGGCACCCCCACCCCTCTCAAACCAAGTGATATTATATTTGAAGATTATAAAAATATTCATTTATTTTTATAGAAATACATATATTATATTAATATTATTTTTATAAGAATGACTTTTTATGCTTTAGCGACAGTGGCGGATCCAGAATCGTTAAGAGGGGGTGCCAATTGGTTAAATTTCTATAAAAATAAATGAATATTTTTATAATCTTTGAATATAATATCACTTGGTTTGAGAGGGGGGGAGGTGATCACCCCCATCACCCCTCCCTGGATCCGCCACTGCGTAGCGACCACCTAAAGGTAAATATTGTGCTGTTAAGGTAGCATTAATGCAATAAAATGCATGTAGGTGGCGAAAATATGCAAAAATTTATTTTGGGCCACCACTGTGGCTTTGGGGAGCAAAGAATGTAAAATGTGCATAAGTCATAATTTGTAGGTTACACTGTGTTGTTTTATTTTGCATAAGTACTTTATCAATAAAACGAACAGATGACGAAAAAAGAAAACAAAAACTGGAGCCCGTCAAAGCACATATGAGGTTTACGGCGCCACTGTGCCGTAACGGTTGCTTAAACGAAAAAAATGAATAGGACCTAATTTTTAGAGTAAATAGTGGTCTTTAACCTTGTATAAGTTTTGTTAAAAAAAAATGAATAGGTAATGAGAAAATCGTAAAAACATGCTGGATAAGGTATAGGGGTAGTTTCTGCAGTATATTTTCAAGGATAGGGGTGGTTTGCGCAGGGATGTTGCAATAACCATATATATTTTTGAAAAGCACTATTGATGAAGCATATGCCCACATGGATCAAAAAGCAAAAAACAAAAAAAAAATTTCAACCCCCCATTTTATTTATTGTTTTTGGCTACAGGGGTTGTACTAGGAAATCGCTTTTAGTGTCCATGCATGGGTAATAATAACTTGCACAAAATTATATATGAAGCATATTAATAAAGGGCATTGTGTGTGAAAGATTCCAAGAAAATCAATTTATTTATTAATTCTTCTCTTTTTTGGGGTGGTTCCGGGGAAAAAATGGGGGTGCATTATACAAATTTGTAAATAACACCAGTACATGGGTAATCGCTGAAAGTCTTTTTACTCTAGCATAAACGGTTCAGATGGTATAAAAAGAGGTTTTTTAAAATGTAACACCCTGTAATTAAAAAAAGGGAAATTATCCTTAAGTGAAACCTATACCAAAAAATCAGTCAATTATTTGTGAATAATTGCCGCAGGATTTCTTCTTAATTTCCGTTACAGTTAGGGAAAAATATATATTTTTTAAAAACATCTTTTTTAAAAACTTGTCAATTTTAGGGCGCCACCCCCGCTAAACGGTGGATGATAGAGAGATGGTGTGGAAATAAATCGTAGAAAATATAGTCCTCTTCATATTTCTATAAAAGAAATTTTTTGTAAAAGTTACAGGAAGGGCTACGTTCCGCAAAAACCACAAATTACCCCCTTTAAAGGGGTGAAAAGGGAGGTTCCGGGGCGAAATTTTTTCAGAAAAAGTTAGTCTTATAATAAGCACCCCTTGATATGCCAGAAAAAAAATAAAACCGGACTTGTGTCCATTTTGCAAGGTTCAACCTTTGTTTCCTACACTATTATAAAATGCATAGAATTACAATCAAATAAAAATAAAATACCCTCAATGCAACATTATAGAATTTTCACTTTTTATATAGGTAGGTATACCTACTTAGTGTGTCAAAACTGAAACAACATATAAACTAATAAATAATTTATTAACAAATTATTCAGCATAATCGTGAACAACACATCATAATTAGTTCATTAACAGAAAATAAACACCAAAACGCCAAGTCTTATTTTGCCACACAAAGCACGTAAACAATAAATGAAGTTTGGAGTCAATGTCAAATGTCAATATACAACATTATCAGGGTTACCAGGTCAGTTTTTACTTTTTCAGTAGTTTTGCTTTAAAAAATCAGTAGAAATCAGTATTCTTTTTAGGCCGTGTAAATACAGTAAAATATAAAACCTGTGTTATCGATCACCTGTACTAACTAAACAGCCAGTTTCAAAATTCTCCAAACCAATTTTATGAAGATTTCCTTATTTAAATAATCCAATATTACCAGGTCATAATAATTATGACCTGGTATTTACGATCATCTTTATAATACGGCCAGATAATCTCGTATTTTTAAAGCCCATTTCATAGAAATTCACCTCATTCACCTGTTAATAACGGCCAATATATTATGTTGATAGATTTCAGTAGTTTTTCAGTAGATCAGTAATTGGAGTTAAAATCAGTAGGTCTACTGAAAAATCCGTAGACCTGGTAACCCTGAACATTATAAGCATTAACTTTAACTCTTTAAACTCTTCCCATTTTTATGACGTGAGGCTTGGGCTGTCTAAAATGAAAATGCGTGTTTTAAAAGTGTATACCTACGTGTAGCTTGGGCTGTCTAAGCTGAAAATACGTGTTTATAAAGGTATTTTAACGTCATTAATCTTACGTATTTAAAATCACCTACAAAAGACGTTTATACGACGTAATGTTTTAACACGTATATATATTCAACCAAAAACTGACGTTTCCTCGACGTTATTGACGTCACTTGGTTGCCTGGGTAAGGAACGTCATCTTCTGAAGTTTCGAAGGTTTTCGTCGCTGAATGCATGCAAATAGATTACTAGGCGATTTTGGGGTCGCTAACTACGAATAGGCCATCAGAACTGACGCACGGACCACCTGGTGCTCTAAGGCTCTGCTAAGACGTTTTATCTTCTGAAGTTTGGAGGGTTTTTGGGCACTACCTGCACCATGGATCGGTTCTGATGGCGTATTCTTATTCAGCAACCCCAAAAACCCCCGAGTAATCTGTTTGCATCAATTTAGTGCCGAAAACCCTTGAAAATCCAGATGACGTGCACCAAGGCAACTTTGACGTGTACCAAGGCCAAGATGACCTTTGACGTTCGCAGTGAACCAAGGCATCAGACCCCAAAAACCCCGAGTAACAAATCTGGCCCTCAAGGCACTTATTTTGACATGTTTTTGCACTTTTGGATGCAATTTTTTGCACTTTAAAATGCAACTCTACATTTCCACACAGTTTTCTATTGTAGACTTTTTTCTTGATATCATTTTGAACATAATGCAAAAATGAATGCAATGTCTTATCTCTTTTTTAAATATTCTCTAATTAAGTAGTATGTACTTAATACTTAATACAACTATTTAGTTAATATTACAAAAAAAATCTTACGTGGCCATTGTCATCCAACTGATTATTGGTCAGCTTCAGTTTATCGAATGACACAGTCTGTTTCATCCATTGAGCTCCAGTGGCAGGACTATCAGGGTGAACGTGTATCCGAGGAGGCGATACAGGATCTGCTTTTCCAGCTATTACCCAACTGGAACTGTAACAAAATAAGATTGTGTGAACCCAAAAAATAATTGATAACTTAAAAAAATCGAAAAATTGAAGACAAAACACTTCTTACGTGGGAGAGACTGCAAGACCATTAAGTGGCAAGAAACGAGCATGAAACATACATCAAACAGAGACTTTCACAAACTGGGATAATGGGCACATGATACAATGGAAAGATGCATCAATAGTCAGGAAAGAGATAAGGTGACTGCAATACCACTAAGTGGCAAAATAAAAATAGCATAAAACATACCTACATCAAAATAATTTACATCATTCTCGAAACCCTAATATTCTTTTTAATTTTTTGTAGCCCATATATCTCTATGAACATATAGATATTGGTCTTCTCCATTTTCCTTTCGCTACCCTTTCCTTTCGCCACCAAAATCTTCATTTCTCTTTCCATTTTCTGGTTCATGATCCAAATGGATACATATATTACTATTGTTTTAACTATTGGTTCATTAAAATTTGACTTCCTAGACACAAGTTTTCACTTAAGCAGTGTGGTACACTGTTTTGCTACATTTCGTTAGTCTTTTGAACCTCTCTTCTATGGACAGATATGTAGACTCTCTTAGTCTACTTATCTCTGCTTTCAACAAAAAACCAGCCACCTTCTGCAAATTATTGTAGAAATGTGCAGGAATAATACAGTACAAGTTAGAGAGGGAGAGATATTGTCGCATTCGATTAATGTCACAAAAGGTCTTAGACAGGGTTGTAGTATGTCTCCTCTTTTGTTTAATTTGTATGCTGAAGCAACCCTTAGAAGCTGGAAGAAGAGATGTGGCGGAATAGGTATTCCAGTTAATGACAACACCCTTTTCTCTCTTAGTTTTGCAGATGATCAGGTCGTGATAGCTCAGGATACTTTCGATCTAGGATTTATGATGAAAAGGATTTATCATGAGTATCAAAAGTGGGGATTGCAAGTGACTCTAACAAAAACAGAGTAATTGTTAGTAAACAGCGAGGCTTGATTTCAAGTCCTTGTCAATGATGACGTGAACATTAATCAGGTGGAAAAGTTTAAATACCTGGGAGCATTGTTTGACAAGACCGGATTGGGGAGAGCAGAGATAAAGCAGAGAATCCGGAAATGCAGGCAAATTGTGGGAAGTTTGAATTCATTTTGGTGGGATAAGAATATTTCTAATAAAAACAAGAAAAGAGTGGGCAGAGCAATAGTGAAGTCGGTATTGTGTTATGGCTCGAAAGTATGGACTCTCAACGCAGATCAGAAAAGAAGGCTACTAACGGTAGAAATGGACTATATAAGAAGAAGTGCAAAAATGTCAAGATGGGAAAGGAAAACTAACTAAGAAGTAAGAACAAGAGTGAACGCTGAAGAAACGGTAGCAGATAGAATAGAAAGAAGATCATTGAAATGGTTTGGACATTTATTAAGAATGCCTGAAAAACGTTGGCCTAAACAAATATTTCAGTGGAGACCACCAGGAAGAAGAAAGCGGGGTAGACCGCGAAGGTCGTGGCATAAGAGCGTCAGGAGATCGATGTATGACCGCATTTTACAAGAAGACGATGCCTTGGACAGAGAGGTTTGGCAAAGGACGACGGGAATGCGGCAGGATGCTGTTAACAGTTGAATAATTATTATAACTCGTAAATAGATACATAGTTACTTGGACTATATTATAATACCAACCTGTGAAAAGCGTATCGGTATCTTTTGTCATCAACTGGCACAAAATCCATCATCAACATGTACTCTGAATGTAGGTCCAGTCCGCAAAGCTTAACCTGAAAGGTTGGGAACATTCGTCTTCCGGCTTTCGTAACGATCATCTCTGTTCCTAAACTATGGAATTCGTCCCAGAGATGTTTCATTTCTAATATTGCACCAGCGTTAGCCAAGGCAGGAGAAGTTGTGTTTGAACTGAAACAAACGAAATATTTGCTGTACATTTTCTTTATAAATCCAGGTCTCTTTTGTTCATAAATAAAAATATAACGATAGTAACCGTAATTAATGACATATCTATAAAGGCGTGCAAACGGATTACGGCATAGACACTATAATTTTGAGCTTTATCACCTTTATAGTGAGCCTAGTATTCCACGAGGTGGAGCCGTCGAAACACATTTACAGCCAGAGATCGGATGGAGTGAGGAGAAAAGTCAGGCCCAGATCACGATTTAAGGACCAGATGGAAGACGGCTTGCGAGTGTTAGGATTACAAAATTGGAAAACCAAGGGGAGGATAGGAAAGAATGGAAACTGAACCTAGAACAGACTAAGACCCATGGGTAAGACACATGGGTTGTAGAGCCAATGATGATGAACCGTAATTAATAAAGGAAAAGTATTTTCAACGTCAAGATTGGGAAAGGAAAAGTGGATGGATATGTGGGAGAATTTGGCTTAGGAGAAAGAAATGAAAGGGGGACAGACTTGTCGAATTCTGCCAAAGCGAGGTGCTGGTAGTAATGAATACCTTATTTAAATTACCTAAAAGAAGACTTTATACCTGGATATCACCGCATCACCGGCGGATTCGGAAGATCACATTGTAAGAAACCAGATAGATTACATTTTAATCAAATCCAGATATAAAAACACTATAAGGTCTGTGACAACATACTCCGGAGCCGGAGCTGAGATAAATTCAGATCATAATCCATTAGTAGGCGTAATGAAGATAAAACTGAAAAAGATCCAAAAACAAACAAATATACCATGATTTAATGTCTCAAATATAAAAGAAGAACCTGTACGTCAGAGGTTAAAAGAAGAAATAAATGATAACTTAAAGAAAATCAAACAAGACGTGATTAAAACAACAGGTGTTAATGACAAATGGAATATGATACAAGAAACGTTAGTAGAGGCAGGAAAGGAGATATTATCCACAAAAATAATAAAAAACAGAGATGGATAACTTCAGAAATCCTAGAGCTAATGGAGGAAAGAAGGAAACATAAGCAAAAACATAAACATAAACAGGCAGGAGTAAGGCAAAATAAAAGGAAATCCAGAGATTAATAGGAAAGAAAATAAAAGAGGCCAAATCCACCTGGCTGGCAAATTAATGTAGTGAAATAGAAGAATATTCTAAAAGGTATGATAGCTTTGCTTTAACATGCACAAGAAATAAAAGGAAATCACAAATACACAGCGAAAAAAGAAAGATGGCCTTCTTAAAGACATAAATGGAAAAATTATTATAGAAGTGAAAGAGGAATTTAAAAAGTGGAAGACATACATAACAGATCTGTTTGAGGATAATAAACAAGAACCGGAAGAAATCGACAGCGAAACGGGACCGGAGATCATAATGTAAGAAATCGAACAAGCAATACGAAACGCAAAAAACGGAAAAACTGTAGGTCCAGACGAAATACCTGCGGAATTACTGAAATGTCTAGACGATGAAACTCTACCGGTACTACTGGATCTGTTTAATGAAGTATATAAAACCGGAAAAATCCCTCAGGAATGGTTGGTGTCCACCTTTGTAACAATACCAAAAACAATATATGCCAAATATTGTTCGGTCTATAGGACAATATCACTAATAAGCCATACCCTCAAAATATTCCTAAAGGTGATTCATGGAAGATTATACAGAAAGCTAGAATTACGATATGGATGATACCCAATATGGGTTCCGCAAAGGACTTGGAACAAGAGAGGCATTATTTGCGTTTAATGTCCTCTCTCAAAGATGCTTAGATATGAACCTGGATATTTATTCCTGTTTCATCGACTTCGAAAAACGTTCGACAGGGTCCGACATGAAAAATTAGCAGAATTATTGAAAAATAGAGATATAGACAGACGAGATTTACGAATTATCATCAATCTGTATTGGAATCAAAAGGCCAATATAAAGATAGAAGAACAAGAATCCGAGAATATTGATATAAAGAGAGGAGTAAGACAGGGTTGTGTTCTGTCGCCGCTACTGTTTAACCTGTACCGTGAAGCCATATTTCAGGAAGCGATAACGGAGCTAAGTGATGGAATCTCTATCAACGGAAGAATAGTAAATAACATAAGATTCGCTGATGACACCGTTATAATAGTAGACACCCTGGAATCGCTACAAGAATTGCTAAACAGAATTAACGATTATTGCATTCGATATGGACTAAAAATAAACAAGAAAAAAACTAAACTTATGATTGTCAAAAACAGAACATGGAAATGAAAGGTTAATGTTAGAGCAAACCCAAATAGAAAAAGTTAAGACATACAAATATCTGGGAACCTGGGTTGATGACAAAAATGACCAAAGCAAAGAAATTAAAGTCCGAATTGAAACTGCAAGACAAGCATTTATAAAAATGAAGACACTGCTTACAAACAAAGACCTTTAGTTGCCTCTCAGATTGAGGGCTCTAAGATGTTACAGATTTTCTATATTGCTATACGGAATGGAAGCTTGGACATTGAAGAGACAACACATAAGAGAATAGAAGCGTTCGAAATGTGGTGTTACAGAAGAATATTGAAAATTCAGTGGGTTCAAAGGATTACCAATGTTGAAGTGCTACGACGTTTAATAAGGAGTTAGAAATTATGAAAAGTATAAAAACTAGAAAACTGGAATATTTGGGTCACATTACCAGAGGAGAAAAATATGAGTTGCTGATAATTATTATGCAAGGAAGGATCCAAGAAAGAACAAGCATAGGAAGAAGACGCATCTCCTGGCTGAGGAACCTTAGAGAATGGTTTAACTGTAGTTCATTACAACTATTCAGAGCAGCAGCCAACAAAGTGACCATAGCCATTATGATATCCAACCTCCGATAGGAGAGGGAACTTTAAGAAGAAGAATTAATAAAGTCTTGACGAGTTAATCAAACAAATAATGATGAAATCAGCAAGGCTTCTCTTTTTCCGTTTCTAGCTGGTAGTGGTGTTATTTATTATATCTAGCTATCACAATTATGTATCAGTCATAACCATTTTCTTAGCAGGATTAACATCTTATGTTGTCAGTCTGTCTTCATTCTATACTTTATTCATAAGTAATGCCGACAAGATGAATCGTCTAAGAGAAGCTGGACAAATCACATTAAATAATGCAGCTAAAGATATCGGCAGCGATAAAAAAAAGAAAAAAATCAATGCTTAACAGACTACATATGGGGAAAGAAAACGACTCAAAGCATCATACCAAAAAAAGTCTACAAAGCACCTCATGTTAAGATCAGACGACTTTGTCAAAAGACAAAAACCCTCTTATCCTCAACCAAACATGTAAAGATAATAGAAGTAGAAGAACATCAGAACAAAAGTAAGACCAGAGATATGAAGCACTACACAGGAAGAAAGAAAGTGTCATGGTTGAAAATTTTAAGGGGCTGTAGAACTCTTCAAAGCAGCTGTAGATAGAGTAAAATTAGTGATGATGATATCCAACCTCCAATTGGGAGAGGGCACTTATAGAAAAAGGAGATATGTGAGAAAAGCCTTAGAGAAAAGAGTAATAATGGCATGACACATGACATACACATCCAGAGTAATCACGACATACGCGGCAGAAACACGACCTGATACAGAGATGAGAAAAATAATGATAGAAACAGCAGAGATAAAAACCCTTCGAAAAATTGATGATAAGACACTATGGGATAGAGCTATAAGTGCACATACACGACGTAGATATAAGGTGGACAACATTAATAACTGGGAAAAATAGAAGAGAAGAGTGGAACGACCACATAAGCCGAATGACAACAAATAGAATGGTAAGGACGGAGAGAGACGGTTACTCTATAGGGGGCCGTCCATTAATCACGTGATGTTTTTTTGACATTTTTTAACCCCCCACCCCCTTGGTTATACGTGGTGAGGTTTAAGATTACCCCCCCCCCCCCTATATTACGTGTATTTTTTAGTATCTACAAAAAATCTATTTTTTAAATAGGTATTTATAAAATACACGTATAAAGTATCATCTAATTTTATTATAAAAAATTAAAGACTACAACAATAACGTTTAAAGGTAGACATGTTTAGATTACATTGCTTGTGACAAGAAAACACATAAATATACACGTGATATATTACTACACCCCCTCCCTCCTTATGATGTTTCGTGATTTTTATGGACCTCTCCCTCCCCCTTTCGAGCCTCACGTGATTAGTGGACAGCCCCTAGGAAGACGATCAGTGGGAAGACCACGAAAACGATGCAAACAACTTATTGGAAGCACATTGAAAGAACAGGCAGTCATGTCTACACAAAAAAAAGAAGAAGAAGACTAAGTTAGAAGAACCTAAAAATCTGATCTTGGTCTATCAGCGTGCTCGTCTTAAGTACCTATATTTTATTATTTATATTTTCGCTTTGGACTCATACCAATTTGTGTTCTATTTTGTATAGATCAGGTATTTTGTCCATATATTTACTTATTTGCTTAGTTTGTTTACTTTTCATTAATAGGTCTGGATCCCGCGTATGAAAAAAAGTTGATTAATACAAGCTGAAAATTTGTTAATAGCTTAAGGGTGTCTAGTCGGACAAACTTTAATATATGGGAACACTGGAACAGGGGAAGTTTTAATTGTGGAACAGGTTAAAATTTTGGAACGGTCAGACCACGAAAATGGCACATGTATTTTGTCCGATAGAACAGACTTAAACTCTCCGAACAGAGATTAAACTCTCATGCAAAAATCAGACTGCTATTTATCACCAAATGTGCGTTTTAATGAGTGGAACATGTAGAATATGTCAAATGACAGGAATTATGACAGGTGATAAATAGCAGTCTGATTTTTGCATGAGAGTTTAATCTCTGTTCGGAGAGTGTAAGTCTGTTCTGTCGGACAAAATACATGTGCCGTTTTCGTGGTCTGACCGTTCCAAATTTTTAACCTGTTCCACAATTAAAACTGTCCCTATTCCAGTGTTCCCATATATCACAGTTTATTCGACTAGACACCCTTAAGCTATTAACAAATTTTCAGCTTGCTATTAATCAACTTTTTTTTCATACGAGGGATCCAGACCTATAAGTACCTAGATATTGTCTATCATATTCGTCTCTATTACAGATAAAAAAGTAAATAAATATTAGGGAAAAATTTCAGATCTGTAATACTACTCCGTTCTGTAAATCTAGAGGGTATAAATCATTAGGGATATAAGAGTATATAGAGCTTTTAAACATTCCATCGTTGAGCACAGTTTATTCATAAATTAAAAATAAGCTCCAGCTAAATAAAAAAGAACGTTAGTCTGTCAATATCTTGGGCAATATTATTCCTCCTTCAGCGAATCCATTCTCGAAATATAAATCGTAGTTTAGTTCATGAAAGAAATAATATTAAACGATAAAGTTAAGTACCTACTTGTAAAATAAGTCAATGTCAAGGTTACTATTACAAATACATAGTACAACGACACCTTTGTTTTGGTAAACATTTTTGCTTGTTTGAAACTATACTTGCATACAGAGAATGAATGTTTTTATGTTATTAATGAGTCAATTAACTAATATTTTTATGAAGAACAAACGTTACTACATTTACACAAACATTTAAGATAGATTTATTATGATGAAGTATGGAATCCAGTGCATCTCTTCTAGTATCAAGAAAAAAAATTTGAATTTGTCTCCATGTCTCTACAAATTCTAGATGTCACAGAAGAAGAACTAAACTCTTCTCCTCAGAAGGACTGTAACTTACTAATATATAAGAAAAGAGTTGGAAAGTAAAAGATGATTAGTACTTCTTAGAAAAAGATGCCTCGATAAAGTGGAACCTATAGGGCTTTTCATTCACAGTCATTTGTTTCGAGCTTCTGTCATGTGTCACATAATATTAATATATCTACGTCATACGTTATTGGCATATTCGCGGTGTGCAAGTACTTGGAAGGGATACGCGAAACGGTCGTGCGCGAATAGCGGAGAAATATTGCAACTTTCTTAAATAATTCATATTGTCAACTGAAATTGTCAAATTGACGTACATTTCATACCTATTGTCATTTAAGAAGAAAAATTATATATTGCTTCACAATATTGATATGATATGCAATTATTATATAAAGGTAAATTTAATTAATTGTATTTTGCTTGCAATACTGCATTTTAATAACTAATTTTATTTACTACATACAATTGTTTACGTTTGAAAAACACAACCTAAATCTTATTTTTTCTTCTTATTATTTTTTTGGACTATGGCCTTGACAATTATCCAGTAACCAGGACCATATGATTGGCCAATATAATTAAAAGTGCGAATAAAAGTTCAGAGCGTAGAAATAGGTGTCGCTTTTCCGAACTTGCACGGTCCCAATACCAATGATACAAACCAAAGACGTATGATGTAGATATATTAATATTATGTGACACATGACAGAAGCTCGAAACAAATGACAATCGATGAAAAGCCCTATTTAGAAGGTAGAAGTTGATTAGAAGTAGGAGAGGAAGGAATGGCATCTCTTCTTTTATATTACGTGTTCTAGATTTTTTTTTATTTAAATTTACGTCTCGGCAGCAATGGCCATTGACACAAACAATATTGGTTATCCAATAATTAATTACAATAAGGACTTATTAAAACTAATTATTATAACAGTTAATTTCTAAATCTTAAATAACATTAGGTAAAAATTATGAAGAAAAAAAAATTGGATATACAATCATGGGATACTATAGAGACGTACAACTAATTATAAAATTTCTTCGGTCTTCTTGGGATACTTCGGACGTTGTTTAGTCATAGTAGCAGTTGCATATGAACTAGAAAGATTACTGGAAGAATTGGGTCCAGACATGGTGATGCTAACAGTGGGGGAACATTGATTTAAATTGTTACTCATGTAGTCAAAAGTAACTTGAATTTGTTTATATTACGCTTTGGATGTCTGGAAATAAGTGATAACCTTGGATACATCACTGCAATACTGGTTGCCTAACCGTTGGCGTCCGTTGGGACGGGATAGCAACAGTGAAAAACTTATTGACAGTTTGACACTGTGTATGTGTTTAAGTTGGAAGATTATTAAGTAAAACATCTCTTACTGACTGAAGTTACAGCTTGTTCTTGATGATTAACACTTAACACAATTGTTATTAGTCACTATTTGAGCGAAAACTAATTTTAATAACTAGTATTTACAGTAATAATTACAAATTTCGGCACCCATTTACAGATCGATACATACAAGTTCTGACGTTAGTTTGACAGTCTGTTCTAGATTTATTATGACACAGAAAAACAGTTTCATAACCCAAAATTCCAAACCTATAAGTTTAATGGGTTCTAAAAGTGTTAACCCTGCTAGTTGGTCAAAATATACCATGGACAAAGAATTCGAATGCTGGTTATCATTTAATAATTTGTTTAGATTTAGATAATTTTATGAATACTAACACCGTAAAATATTTTAATAATTAATAAGTACTTACTTGGAGTGGTTCTTATTATGAGCTGTCGTTCTGTTATTATTTTCTGTTCTATTTGTATCATTTTCGTCCAGTGATAATGCGTCTGCTTGATCTAAAGGCGAGTAAGCTTTTCGGTCTTTTCCGGCACTTTGGAGACAAGCTAGAACAAGATAAATATACTCAGTGACATTAGAAGTGTTGCACCCTGAAAGAATCATTTCTGGAACTTAATTTTTTGGCAACATGGTATATTTTCATCAAGAATAAAACGATAACATTGGCAAGACTTTTTATTGACATGTAATCAAAAAAAAATTAGTAATGTGTTTGGCGACCCCCTAGCCGAAAACACTACTGTATACGTCTAGGCATTGACAAAATGAGATGATCAATGTCTGCTTGAGGCACCTCGTTCCAAGCAACTTGAATTTCATGGATTAACTGTTCCAGAGTCTGTGGAGGATGTTGCAAAGTGAACAGCCTCCTCCCCATCATATCCCACACAGGTTTGATAGGATTTAAACCCAGTGAACGGGGTAGCCACGGCAAAAAATTAACGCCAGCTTCTTGGAGAAAGTTATGGAGCAATATGGGGATGCGCGTTGTCTTCCTGGAAAAGGGCGTTTCGACGGCCATCTAGTTAAGGCAGTAAAGTGGTTTGTAAGATGTCATCAACATAACACGCATCTGCCATACTATCTCGAATAAACAAAAGTTGTGATCCGCTACCATAGGCAATAACCCCCAAACCATTACCCCAACTGTTCTGTGTGGATGCCTGTCAACAGCAAACCCGATATCTCATCGCTCTCCAAGACGGCGTCTTATCATCTTACGACCATCATGCATACCTAAACAAAATCGCGATTCATCGCTGAATGCTGCATTATGCCATTCTGCCACCCAATGCTGCCGTTCTCTGTACCAATTCCAACGTTGATGACAGTGGTCCGCAGTCAAAGGAGGCATTCGCCGTGGGGGGAATGAAAACAGTCCAAAGGCTCGAATGCTACGATATAGGGTACGTATAATAACAAGTCTACCTTCTACTCCAAACCATTAGTCAGCGATTTGACGCATAGTAGTAGCAAAACGGTCTCGCAGAGCCACAAGTCTAAAGCGTCCATCTTGACGCCCTGTGGTACAAGTTGACCAGTTGGTCTCCTTCGTGTTCCTCTACCTTCGTTTGTCCACACACGGCACATTCGCATAACTGTCATTGCCGTACAATTAACATACGACAAACCCATATCTCTATAGGCAATAATTCTACCCCTGTCAAAATCGCTAAAATGTGGTAATTTTGGTGTCTTCGAACTTGAGACATATTCTTGCACTGAATAAAATTAAGACTTAAGCGGCGTTTAGACACAGCGATAAATCAAACAACTTATCAATATCAATCGAGTTGTTGCAACTTATCATTGTGTGTAAACGGTGCATCGCACGACTTATCAAAGTTGGAGTTGGGTTGAAGTTGGTATCGGATTGAATCAACTTATCACAAGGATCGAGTTGTTTTAATTAATCGTCGTGTCTAAACGGTACAGCGATTTATCATTGGAGTTGGGTTGCATCAATTTAGGAGAATCTTACCGAATTAGAATTTATTTACACATCCAATTAAATGTATAGGGTGATTGATTAGTGGGGTAAAGCTACGTAGATCCGTTATAGTAATAGATAGCAATAAAAGTTAATAACAAAAATTGTAGCCAACTTTGAGATTCATATTTCAAAATTAATTAGAATGTTACAGAGGGTGTTCGATAACATAGTGGCAGACCAAACTTAATTTTTTTTTTGGAACACCCTGTATTTTATTTTATATTCAAAATCTTCTTAACTTCGCCATTACAAATGTATAAAGGATTGTTATGTTATATAGGGTATTTTACAAAGTTATAATCAATTTTATATGAAAATTGTAACAAGTTAACTCATTGTATAAATAAAAATAAGCATAAAAGCAATGGATTATTGATGCCATTTTTTATTTATTAACAAAATTTTCATAAAATATTCTTCTTCTTCTTCTTCTTTTTGTATAGACATGACTGTCTCTTTTTTCAATGTGCCTCTAGTAAGTTGTCGTTCCATCGTTTTCGTGGTCTTACCACTAATCGTCTGCCTATTGGGAAACCGTCTCTCGCTGTCCTGACTACTCTGTTGTCATTCGGCTTATGTGGTCATTCCATTCTATTCTTCTGTTTCTTACCCTGTCTTCTGTCGTATATTTGCATTTCTAGCTCTGTCCCATAGAGTCTCACCATCGATTTTTCGAAGGGTTTTCATCTCCGCTGTTTCGAGCAATCTTTTTGTCCTCTCTGTGTCGGGTCGTGTTTCTGCCGCGTATGTCATTATTGTTCTGATGACTGTTTTGTAAATTCTGCCTTTCATATTTTTTCCGATATTTTTATTTCTCCATATTGTGTCATTCAGGCAACCTGCGGCTCTGTTTGCTCTATTAACTTGACCTTCCACTTCTGTTTTGAACCTTCCGTAGCTAGATAGTGTGATGTCTAGGTATTTAAACTCCATTACTTGTTCTATTATCTGACCTTCCAACTCCAATTATCCATATCAGTCGAGCTGTTGCAACTTATCGTTGTGTGTAAACGGTGCATCCAGCGATTTATCAAAGTTGGAATCGGGTTGAAGTTGGTATCGGATTGAATCAATTTGTTGTGATGATCGAATTGTTTTAATTTATCGTCGTGTCTAAACGGTACCGCGATTTATCGAAATTGGAGTTGGATTGCATCAATATGAGAAAATAATACCGAATTAGAATTTATTTACCTATCAAATTAAATGGTTACCATTAAGGGGATGGGTACGAACTTTCGGTACGTACTTTCGACTTCAAAGCTATTTAAATGGGATTCATTTTTGTCGAAACCTGAGAAAACTAATAAGTATTTTTGAAAAATTTAAACGTAGTATAAAAGATTACGTTATTACCGTGGGCCGAAAGTCCCTGAAAACTTCTATAATGTTTATTTTAATAAGTTACAGGGGTCAAAAATTAAGAGAAAATTTAGTGTGATTTTTAATTTCAAATATCTTATTCAAAAGAAACTTTTTATTCATTCTAAGGGACATTCTAAAATATGGCATCCATAAACCACTGCCGTTGTGCTTATTTTTATCTATACAGTGAGTTGAACTTGTTACGATTTTCATATAAAATTAGTTATAACTTTGTAAATACCCTGTATAACATACCCAACCTTTATGTTTTTGTTATGAAGAAAGCTAACAGCATCTATTTTTTTAGGATGAAAACTGGTTAGGTATAATTCATTGAAGGGTCTAAAATGTACACAATGCTCCCCTCTTCAACTTGTTGTGGTCAATCACATCGCGATAAATCACAGCAACTTATTGCAGCGTCTAAACAGCGTTTCAATCATCAACAAATCACAGTAAATTGTCATCGCAATTAGTTGCTGTGACTTATCGCTGTGTCTGAACGCCGCTTAAGGATCAAAAACTAAAAATTCATGTACCAACCGGTCTTCATAAATAGGTCTTTTCACAAAAAAATTTAAAGATAAAACTTAATTTTTACAAAAACTATAAAAGATAAAACATTGATAGGGGAAGGACGGGGAAGATGACGCAGCGTCTAAGATGACGCACCTCTGTATTTTATCAAGTACTTCACTAAATTCAGTTTTTATACCCGTGGCGCCCTCCTTTAGAAACTACTATTACTTTAAAACTTCATCGGTCAGCTTTCGTACTGTTTAGTATCTGTGAGGCAGAGTAACGCGATACACGTTGATTTCTTGTTATTTTTGACACTGCGAATATTAATGGTAAGTTGTTTAAAAATGGTTCCATTGGATTTTCTTCATATTCATGGGAGTAGGTGATATTTATTTTCAGTTAGCGAGGATTTATCTGTTAAATATTTGATGATGGATAATTTTGATAACCATTTTTTGTAGGTTATGCTGAACAGGCTAAGTTGACGCAGACTGCGTCATCTTTGCTGTTATAGTGCGTCATCTTTGCCTTTTCAGTTCATTACCTTAAATAACAATGGAGTATAGAATATTTATTATTTAGTGTCTATTTTGCATTTTGAGGCATCTTTTTCTTTTTTAGAAATGGGAAAATATATACGAAAAACACAGAGAGGATCATTTTCTGCAGCAGCTCTTAATGCAGCATTGAATGCAATTTGTAGAGATGGTCGTAAAATTCGGGAAGTGGCAAGGGCATTTTCAATACCAGAAGCTACATTGAGGAGAAAACTTAAGGTTAAAAATTTATTAAAGGAAGTCAAATCAGAGTCTCTTGGTAGAGCCCCATTGTTTTCGGCACATCATGAAAAGGAGATACTAGATCATGTTCTCAAGCTGGCCAATTTATTTTTTGGTATCACTTGCATAGAGCTGAGAACCATGGCATTTGCTTATGCAGAACGCAATGAAATTAAACACAATTTTAATAAGAATAAACAAATGGCTGGAAAAGACTGGTATCTAGGATTTATAAAACGAAATCCTCAAATTTCCTTGAGAAAGCCAGAAGCTACAAGCATTAATAGAATAACAGCCTTCAATAAAATAGAAGTAGACCGCTTTTTTAAAAATTTGGAAACAGTGCAAGAAAAATATAAATTTCTGCCAGATCGCATTTACAATGTTGATGAAACCGGTATATCTACGGTTCCTAAAGAATCATGTAAAAGACTTGGGACCCAAAGGAGTAAAGCAGTTTGGAATCATTTCTTCGTGGGAACGAGGGAAGAATATCACGGTAATAATGGCGTTCAGTGCCTCCGGTAACTACATACCTCCATTATTTATATTTCCCAGGAAGAGGATGAGCCCACAGCTTCAGAAAAATGGACCAAGCGGTGCGATTTACAACTGCACGGATAATGGATGGAGTAATACGTCTATGTTTTTATTATGGCTGAAGCATTTCCAAAAAAAAGTCCTGTCTAGTCCAGATAATCCCGTGCTGTTAGTATTAGATAATCACTCGAGCCATATTTCACTGGATATTTATAATTACTGCAAAGAGAATGGGATTATAATGGTTAGTATTCCACCCCACACATCCCACAAATTACAACCTCTTGATGTGTCATTTTTTTCTGCATTAAAATATGCGTATGGTCGCCATTGCAATTCCTTTCTAAAATCTAAGATCAGCAACTCAGAGTTTGAAGATAAAATTACTCCATATGATGTCGCCGAGATTTTTAAGTTAGCATATGATCAGGTGGCAAATATTGATAAGGCCGTTTCTGGTTTCGGAACGTGCGGAATTTTTCCGTTAAACTCTGATAAGTTCACAGAAGATGACTTTTTTCCTGCTGATAATTTAAACAATGATAGCTTGGATAGAGATGTTTCTCCTGAACCTGCACCTCAGGGAACACCTCCACTAATAACAACACCATCTATAAGAGAACCAGAATTACCACGTCCATCAACCAGCCGACAGTCTCCTGAAAGTCGTCACACAACCCCCACAAAACAAAATGAAATAACCAAACGTCCACATATTTCTCTTTCACTTATTTCTCCAGTTCCTTTGCCCAATAAAAAAATTAAAAGGAAATATGGACGACAAAAGCAACATTCTGAAATTCTAACAAGCACCCCTTTAAAAGAATTCTTAAAAGAAAAAGAGAATAAAAAAAAAGAAAAACTGGCGAAGTCGGAAGAAGGAAAGAAAAAAGTAACCAGACAAGTATTGGTTAATGATGCAGGATTAAAACTAAATAAAAATAAAGGGAAAGCCAAAGTACAAAAAATAATCAAACAAAAAATAAACAAAAAAATCTTGGAGGATAGCGATACTGAAGAAAGCGATTTTGATGAAGAAGGTCTTTGCAATGACGATGAGTTGGATGACATAATCAACGAGGGAGGTGAAACTGATATCTGCATATTATGTGGAGACTTCGGCAAAAAGACGGAAACATGGTTCAGATGCACAAGTTGTGGACAATGGGTGCATAAAGAATGCAGTGGAGCCAAAAGTCCCGAAAACTACATTTGTGACTTTTGTTAATATGTTAAAAAAGCTTTGTTTACATTTTCTTACTTTCAGTATTAAAAAATAAATTTTCTTTTCATATCACTTGTGCTTTTAATATAGATACCTACATGCGCCATCTTCACCATCACTGTGCGTCATCTTTCCCTCGGTGGAAGGTAAGATGGCGCAAAAGCGTTTTTTTTTTAAAGCCGCATAAAAAATACTTCCTTTTATTGAATTTAAAAATAATCCTAGAAATTGGTTATAGAAATGTCCAAATTACAGGCTCGTAGCATTCAAAGTTAGCTTAAATATTTTTTACCCTTAAATAAAATGTATTTTGCTTAGGTGCGTCATCTTCGACGTCCTTCCCCTATTGTTATCATGGCATGCTTTAAATATAGTCATTGTGCTGCCAAAAAATTAAGTTCAAGAAATGATTCCTTCTGGGTGTAACACTTCTAATGTCAGTGAGTATATGTAACTTTTATTGCTTTGAACGAATCAATTATTTTTAATATTTTGATATTGATGAAAATATTTATTTAATAAAACTTATTGAAAATATTCAAAAGACAGTATTTAGAAACTTAAACCTTAAAACAACAAAAATATCACAGCCATGGTTCAACACCGAAGTTAGAGATATAGCGTACAAGACGAAAGTAGGAAAGCATACCTACAATAAATACTGTAGCAAGTAATACCTACCACCAATACAAGGGTAAAAGAAACAACGTAAATTCTACGATAAGACGCATAAAAAGATACGTCTTCTTAGAACCAGGTTCTGAGGTTCCTCAACCAGGATGTTCTTCTTCTGGACTGTAACACTTCTAACGTCACTGAGTATATACAGTGAGCACGTAAAGGTTGGAATAAATTCATTTTCTCGAGAATGGACGATTTTGGAAAAAAATCCCGAAACAGGTCAATTTTTATTTTTAAATTGCGACTTTTTGGCATATATATCATACTAGTGACGTCACCCATCTGGGCGTGATGGCGTCATCTACGATTTTTTTAAATGAGAATAGGGGTCTTGTGATAGCTCATTTGAAAGGTAATTCAGTTCTCTATTCAGTAATGTAAACATTAACATAATTGTTTATACAGGGTACACAAAAAACATTTTTTTTTTGATTAAATTTATTGACATAAAAAGAAGAATGTATGTAATTTATTTAATTCAAAATACATTTTACTCCTATCAGAAAACAGGAAATAATGTTTATTTGACAAATAAATATTGTCTTTTGCTTAAATTCAGTATTAAAGCAGCCACCCACCTTCCTCTTGACAGTTTGAACATTTAATTTAAGCGAAAAGCAACGATTATTTTTCAAATAAACATTTTTTTCTGTTTTCTGAGAGCAGTAAAATGTATTTGAATTAAATAAATTACTTGTATTCTTCTTTTTATGTCAGTAAATTTAATCTAAAAAAATTTTTTTTGGACACCCTGTATAAATAATTTTGTTAATGGTTATATTAGTGAATAGAGAATTGAATTACCTTTCAAGTGAGCTATCACACGACCCCTATTCCTATTTAAAAAAATCATCGATGACGTCATCACGCCCAGATGGGTGACGTCACTAGTATGATATATAGGTATGCCAAAAAGTCGCAATTTAAAAATAAAAATTGACCTGTTTCGGGATTTTTTCCAAAATTGTCCATTCTCAAGAAAATGAATTTATTCCAACCTTTACGTGCTCACTGTATAACTTTTATTGCTTTGAACGAATCAATTATTTTTAATATTTTAATATTCATGAAAATATTTATTTAATAAAACTTATTGAAAATATTCAAAAAGACAGTATTTAAAAACTTAAACCTTAAAACAACAAAAATATCACAGCCATGGTTCAACACCGAAGTTGGAGATATAGCATACAAGACGAAAGTAGGAAAGCATACCTACAATAAATACTGTAGCAAGTAATACCTACCACCAATACAAGGGTAAAAGAAACAACGTAAATTCTACGATAAGACGCATAAACAGATACGTCTTCTTAAAACCAGGTTCTGAGGTTCTTCAACCAGGATGTTCTTCTTCTTCCTGGACTCGTTTCCAAATATTTTTCCTTGTAGGATGGCTTGTAGGAGGGCATATCTGGATTTATTTCGCATAATGTGACCGAAGTATTCTAACTTTCGAGATTTGATGGTGGTTAGTACTTCTCGGTTCTTCTTCACCCTTCTGAGTACCTCCTCATTTGTGACCCAGTCAGTCCACTGGATTTTAAGTAGTCTCCCATATGCCCACATATCAAAAAGATACTATTTGACATGATTTATCAAGGACATAGAACACGATCTGTATGGAGCTCAAAGAAAAGTTCCTTTGGAAATTTTTTCTTGTGGAAAATCTTAACGAGAGACAATAATAGGAAAAATTAAAGAGGCAGAACAAAGTACAAACGGGGTAGAAAATATATAAAAATCCTTTGCCAGTTCATACAATCCTGATCTCAGTAAGGCTTTTCATTCCCGATGAAATGTTTGACGCTCTTACTTAGACCTCTCTGATTCGCTTATTGCGGTGAATCACTCCGCATTCTTCTTATGAAAGTATTGTCAAACCTTTTTGTATGAATTGACTTTCGTTACAATTTTCTTCCACTGATTTCGATATGTGCATAGCTCCCTCCATTTTCTCACTTTCAGGATTTTAAAGTCCTCATGATGTGGTCCTCTCATCTCTCTCTGGGTCTTCCCCTTGGTCTTTCAGTCTCTTGCTTCCATTTGGTGCCATTTATCTTATGAAGGCTGTTAGAGTTTTGTATGTTGTAGTCAGTCGATCAATAGAGATTACTTATTTACTACTTACATAATATATACACTTACTTACTATTTTATTGGGAAGTAATCCACAATTTAATTTAAAAATGAAATTTACTGACGTTTCGACTTCCACTTGGGAGTAGTGATGTTGAAAAAGTAACTATTCGTTACAAAGTACTCGTTACTTACGAATACCGAAAGTAACGATTACTATACAGAGAGGCAAATCGTTACTTTAATTACTCTGATTACTTCGTTACTTCTTACTAATCGTATTAGAGCGAGTAACGACTATTGTATCTACTTTGATTACTGTGATTACTTCGTTACTTCGTACCAATCGTATCAGAGCGAGTAACGACTATTATAATATCTACTTTGATTACTCTGATTACTTCGTACCAATCGTAACAGACCGAGTAACGACTATAGGGCTTTTCATCGATTGTCATTTATTTCGAGCTTCTGTCATGTGTCATATAATATTAATATATCTACGTCATACGTCTTTGGTTTGTATCATTGGTATATGCCAATAACGTATGACGTAGATATAGTAATATTATGTGACACATGACAGAAGCTCGAAACAAATGACTATGAATGAAAAGCCCTATTGTATCTACTTTGATTACTGTGATTACTTCGTACTTCGTGAAGGTCGTTATTATATCGGAATACCTATACAAAATACCTACCTACTGAGAAATACGATTCTCGATATGATTATCGGTACTCAAATGCAAAAGACACAAAAGTAATCATAGTAATCAAATCATTTTTATCCCTTAAACAGATCGGTGAAGGTCGTTGTTATATCGGAATACCTATACAAAATAGCTACCTATTGAGAAATACGATTCTATAGATATGATTACCGGTACTCAAATACAAAAGTAATAAAAGTAATCATAGTAATCAAAGTAACGAATACTGTGAATGATTACTTTATACTATACAAAAGTAACGATTTGTAACGAATACTCGAAAGTAACTATAATCAACAACACTACTTGGGAGGTCGTTATCTAAATCCAAAATATTTATAAAAATAGACAAATATTGTTGCTTAGTAAAAATATTCTTCTAATAATTACTTAATACTAAATATTTCATTTTAAGGTATTTAAGAGTTGCGTTCCTGGGACGACTTTATTGAAAGATAGTTCATTCAATTACATGAAATCAACTTTAACTTAGAGAATATCCGTCACAAAAATCATAGCATGTGATTTGTCTTTAAAAAGACAACCACATGCAATGGTGACAGTAAAATTTTCGTGTTAGTGATTCCATAGTAAATCACGAGGGAAAACCAGGAAAAAACCTTATGATACTATCCCAACATAGTAAGTATTTGGTGTTACATTCAGTTTACTCTCAAAATTACCGCCAAACCCTGATTTTATATTTGTTATTATAAAATATAAATAATATTAATAATACTTCTAATATCTTCTATATACTTCTAGTATCTCTAGTTGCTTACTTCATTCAGGGACAAAACAGGGAAATTAAACACACTCGATGTCATATAAATGTTATAAATATTTTTTATTTATCCAATATACGATAAATATAAGATTTAAAAATTATACTAAAATTTAATTATGTTGCAACTTTTTCTCATCAAATAAATTAAGCTTTAATTCTGATATCTCCTTTGTTTTAACAAAAATTTTATTTAAATAATTCGTTAGACTATTCATACAAAATACTAAAATTTACATTTCTCCTTTTGAATTGATTACTTATCTCTTCTTGAAATTTTGGAATGACTAAATTATGCTATAGAAATGCTCAATACAAAAATTAAACAAATATGGTGTGGATATAAAACAAACTCTCTCCGTTTCACAAAAATTCTGACTAACCTTTTTGTTTCTTCTTTACTTCTTCTTCCTGGATTGCGCAGCCTTCGATTCTCTCATACTTGCTCCTAGAATGTAGCGAAAGGTCCTTCTCGTCCAAACTGCTTCACCAACAAACAAAAAACGGGACTCGCTCGAAATCTCTATTCAGTTTTCTCTCTGCTCGATATCTTGTGCAAATTGATACCCACCGGCTACTCGTTCTAGACAGAAAACAGGAATCTCCTCGGACACAAGGAAAATTAACTTCTCAACTCGGTCAACGATTTCGTTTCACCACGATCTGCTCGCAAAGGCCAATTTCACCACTTTACACCGACTTCTCACTTTATAAAAACTGGGATGTCCTCTCCAGATATTAATTACACAGTGGCCATTTTTTCTCTCCTCAACATCAGACTCAACACTCTCATCCCTTCCATCCATCTTTCTCCGACAATCACAAAAATCCTCTCTACCCACTACATCCATATTTTTATTTCTTAAGAACCCATTTATTTTGTATAAAACTTTTCCATTTTGTTAAATTCTAGGAGATACCAAATTACTTTTCGTTGTTTCAAAATGCTAAACAAAAGGTCTTATATTCTAAACTCAATAAATTTGTTTACGGTCTCTCCTTCTACGAATCATTTACAAATGTCCTAGTGTCGATTCCAATGCGAAATAAATGTACTTTCTAATTTTTACCGCATAATTGTATATCCGTTCAAAGAACCATTAACAAATCACTTAACAATTTCACTTCCCGCGAAAACACTGGTTACTAGCTAAATTATAATATTTGCAATTTTTGGTCATATACAGGGCGGTGAAAATCTATGATCTCGTGGTCTCTGATATAAATTTATTTTCTAAAATTTTCCCATAAAATTTTACAATACATATCATATACTAAAATATAAATTATGTATTCTCGATATGTTATTGACTTATTAATCCATTATTTCATCTTTTAACCACATCTTTTAATGGATAACCACATCCTACTGCAATCTGCCGAGGAATTTGGGACACAATTGGTTTCATTTAAAATAATTAGAGCCGCTTCTTTGATTTTTCTCTTTTTGACATCTGATTCTTTCAGGATTATACTTGAATCTTTTCACTGAACACTGTGTTCATTGTCCCATGTGTGCTTACATATTTGAGATCTATCAAATTCTCTATTTTTAATATAAGTCTGATGTTCACTTATTCTATCGTTTAATGGCTCATCTAAATAAAAATGTTCGCATTCACAAGGTATTTTATAAATACAACTCTTTAAAATAATTGGAAAAAATCCTTTGTAAAAGGTATAAAATTTTTATTAAAAATCCCTTTAAGGGCTACATTTTCGATTTTATTAAAAATCATCATCAGTGTTAAAACTTTAAAGTAACAATTCTTTGTTCTTTCTTGTTCATTGTTAGGTCTAGTTTTAGACAAAATAGATCTATCTCAATGTGTTTGTTATTTTGAATGTTGTTGTTGCAAATTTTGAGCAATCAAAATTTGCAATTAGTTTCTTACAGTTTCCAGTCACACCTGCGCAATCTGGAATTGTCAACCTGATGGAAATTTGTCTGTCCGAAGTACGAACAAACCTACTGTTAGATAGTGTGCAACTGTTTTTTTTTCATTGACTTACTTGAATACTATAACAAATGTCCAAAACCGTGTTTCTAAATTTATTGCTTTGGATATTAACAAATTTTCATATTTCCAATGTCTATTGTCCAATATATTCCAAAAATAGTTACATTCTTGAAGTACGTAAAGTTCTACCACCAGAGGGAAGGAAAAAGACGATTCAAAGCGTGAGATGCTGGAGCAGTCAGCTAATTACCTCGCACTCGACGCAAAAGAATTTCTCTAAATCAAACGGTCTCATTAGTTAAACACATTGCATATTTGTAAGCCCGTCATTTGATTTATATTGGCCGAAAACCGTATTTATGTGCCATGAAATACGAGAAGATGATTAATAGCGGCTATGCTTTTTTAAGCCGATAGTAATTTAGGTGAAAAAAGAACGATTAGAGCGAAACTTCAATCTTGGCAACGAAATAAAGACCGGGAAATCCATGAATAATAAATAAACGATTTTGCGGCCTTTCAAGTTTTGGAAACATAGTTTTCAATTTAACGGACAGTTGTCGTTTGTTTTGTGTTTATTTTCATGTATGTGTGTCAAAACGGTCAAAACTGCCTATCAGTAGGTATATCAAAACAAAATGTTACTTCCGCTTGTGACAGTTATGTTAGTGTCAGTACTAATATACAAGCCAGAAACAAAAATGTGTAAATAGTATTTCATTATGAAATAAATACTACCAAACACTTATGTGTAAATGAATTATTATTTTATTATTATAATCTTTTCATACTTATTTACCGTTTCCAATATATCTGTCTGCAATACGTTGCTAATGTAAGGAAAAGTGAGGGATTTGTGCGCAGCGGGTAAGGTTCGCTGGGTAGTATTTCAAATCCCGTGGATGATTTTAAGAACTCACCAAGTCCTACACCTTTTGGATGATCTTGTGAACGGTTGACGTCATTATCTTCAGTCGAATGTTGCACGTGGACTAAGTGAGATGCGATTATTGAAAATCGCAAGAATTCTTTTAGTTTTTCTGCTCCAAAAATTAAGACGCGTTCGTAGGTTTCTTTAAGTTGCTTTGAGCTTACTATTGATTTAAATCATGTTGTTTTCCGTACATTTTGGTGCATATGTTGGTTTATATGGTTTAGTAGTTGTTTGTTTGTGACGACGTTTGTTATTTAAGACGTAAAGGGGGTAATAATGTTCAGGAGTGCGCATGATTTCCCCACAAACAATGAAGTGGTAAATAATAAAGTTACGATTTTCCTTTCCAGAGGCCACAAAACTACACTAGAAAATCTATTATTCTTACATATACTAACGAAGATTTACAAAATCCTCTGTATGCAATCAGAAATGCCGGCAAAAAAATAAGGGAAACGATAAGAGCTTTCGACATTCAATCAAGATCGACTTCAAGAAAAAGACGAACAGGTTTAAGTACCTAAAGGAGCTACAAATGTAAGCTCTGTTTGTTGATGGTGGAAGAACTATCATGGCCGTTTATTGCATGAGTGCTGGAGAAAATTATATTCCACTCATGTTGATCTATCACGAGTTAAACCAGAAATTAAAAGAAAATCTCGAACAATCGAAAAATCTTACAAGCTCACCAATGAAGATAAAATTGGAGAACTCCAAGGGAAAAAGATGATTAAGGGACGTGAATGTCAAGAGAAAGGAGGAACAGAAAGCAGCAAGAAAGGCAACTGTTCAAAAATGATTTTTTTAAAAATCGCTAGATATCTCGCGTCGCCGCAGACAGAAAAAAACTTGAAGGCAAACAAAACAAGAAGAGAGTGCAAAAGGAGCTAACACCTGAGTAGTCTGATGTAACAGACACTGATTTGTCAGATATTATCGATGAAGACAAATTATATGATATAAAATTAAGTTTCATTTAACCACCAGAAAACCAGCTGCATCTAGTTGGACATGTTGTATTTGCAGGAAAAAAGAAAAGAACAATATTTTCTTCTTTTCAAAAGAACAAAGAAAATAAAAGAACATTATTCAGTGAGCACCATTTACCAATCCCTGCGCATGATTACCCTCATGGATGGGGAATCGTGCGCAAAGGCACTTCTTTTCGTTTTTTACTATTCTGCTTTAGTACTTTGTATTTCGCTTAAACCTATTTTAAATATTCAAAGTAGAATAATTAGAGCTCACTGTAACATACTAGCCGTTATGATAGATTTAAAGAATTTACAACAGAATGGATTTCTGCTTAAGTGCGCACCATTCCCCCACTTTCCCTTAACAATAAATTGTCAACTAATTTTATTTCACAGAAGGTCCGAAACAAACGGTCTAGCCTAGTGAAAAATGCCCCATGAATATTCTAAAATAAAAATACTATGCTGTTCTACATAAAAAAGTATTCAACCAAAAAATTTTTACACCTTTAGCCCCACCCATAACCCCCAAAAAAATTAAAACGTGTTTTTTTAGTTTTTTGGCAATATCTTCCTTTCCTAATCATCGTAGAAACATTTATTTTTCTTTTAATTTGTAGGACTTTTATTGCCTACAAAATTCTTGGCGTAAAATTCAATTTTTTTAAAGTTTTTGAAATTCTTATACAGTGTGTTTCTAAATAAGTGTGACCAACTTTAAGCGTAACTCTACATAAAAGAATAATATCAGTTTGCTTGACAAACGTATGTCCGTAAATGCTTCGTTTCTTACCACGTAGGGTTATTAGTTGTTCAGTTGAGTATTACTCTAATATCTAATGTATATAATAGTCCGTTTCACACTCTTTGGCGGATTTTATATATAAACCATTGAAGTAAGAAGGTTGGATATTATCGTCACTATCTTTACTCTATCCACCGCTGCTTTGAAGTGTTCGATGGAACTGAATTTAAATCAGTCCTTTAAATCTTTAAAGCACGACACTCTACTTCTTCTCACCCCCGTTACTCCCGTTATCTTTCCATATTATATTATCAGTCTTAACATTTCATATCTCTGTCCACTCATTACATGTCCCCGATATGTGATGTGAATGATAACTTTCTTATTTTTATTGTGTTTATTATTTCGTATTCTTCACACATTTCTCGTAATATTTCCGTGTTTGTTTTCTTCTGTGTCCATGTTATCTCAAGCATTCTCCTGTAACACCACATTTCAAATTACTGTAACTTATTTATGTGTTCTTGCATCACTGTCACCTGTCACCTGTCAGCTGTCATGTCCATATTGTAGTGTCGAAAACACGTAACATCTCAGTTCTTACTCTCAGTTCTAATCTTAGGTCATTGTTACAAATGTCGGTATAGGATCATGTCCAGGGCCGTAACTACGATGTTAGGGCCCCCGGGGCAAAGGTGATCTGGGGGCCCCTGACGAGGGGTCTGGGGCTTTACCCCCAGTGAAGCCGGTGCCGGGAAAAATGTTTGATAATTAACTCCTTGAAAACGCATTTTAATGGATTCTATGCCTGAAGTTTCTTGAACCTACATATTGCTATTTTAGTTGACCAACACAAAAACATTTTGAAATCACCCTATTTTTTATTCGCTTTAAAAAATTTAAAAGAAGAACAAAACAAAATGAACAGATAGTAAAACAAAATGAGATACAGTAGAACCACGCAAATCCGAACTAAAGTAGTTCAAAGCTTTCATTGTGATTTTGAGTAGCCAAACGTTCTCGCAAGAGTGTGGAAAATATTTTTGGACTTAAGTTGACTACAAGAGAACCAAAGTAAGTTTGTGTTTAACCTTTATAAACACTTTATAAACCTATATATTAAAGTATAATATTTATTTTTAAGAAATTTTAAATGTCAAAGTCCTAGTAATCCTACATTGTCCAATTTTCTGGCTTTACTCTGTATAATAAACGGGTTTTTAAGTTTTTGTCTTGAATTTTTAAATTTTTTTCACTTTCCTTTGGTTTGGATTTGCCGAAAGTTCAGATTCGCGGGGTTCGGATTTACGGGATTCTAATGTAATATAATGAAACAATAAAAAGAAAATTTCTTGAAACTTCAAAACCGAATGGAAAAATATGAAGATATGAAGGTTTATTTAGAGAAAATGCAGGAGAGGTAAATCAGATTGCTGAGGAGATCAGAAAATTGAAAAGGTGGAAGAAAAATTCAAGAATGTGGTAAAATTCGATATGGAAAAAGTGGAAGAAAAATTGACGGAGATAGGAAAATGTCAAAAAGGAGGAGACCGTCCTGAAGTATCTGTATACAGCTCTAATGAGAGCAGAATCCTATTTGACAAGGATATTAGAAAATGATATCCAGTACCTTCAACAGTGACACTCTCGATGGCGAATACCGGAATACCGTCACTGCTGTTAGGTTTATTATGCTGTGGTAGTGGTAAGGCTGATTACAATGTGCTCATTCCATCTTACCCTTACCTTGCTTTTCAATATGTGGTACCATGTGGTTCCGTTCACGTATCAAGATGTGGTCTGGGGTAAATTGGTTAAGACAAAGTAGCTGGGGCCGGGGGCCGCTATTCCGGTTGCATTTTAGTTTTTATTTCACCAAAATAACTAATTTCCTCAGTAACAATTTATATCTTTACGAAAGGTCTCGGGGGCCACAGCTTAGCCCGGGCCCCTCTTCCAATGGCATTTTAGGTGGTATTATGCCGAAATAACTAATTTCCTAAGTATTAATTTAAATTTTTATGTTAAGGTCTCGGGAGCCCCAGCTCAGCTCAGGCCTCAGGGGCCCCTTCTAAGGGTTTTTGTTCACTCAAAAAAATTTAGTTCGTAATATTGATTAACAGTGATTATTGAATAGTATTTCGTTCTCACAACAATTTAATTTGTTGTTTCAACGAACTTTTAGACATTGACGAATGTACTTGGTTACTGTCACAACGATTGAATAATAATTGTGAGAATAACTAGAGTACATTAATCAATAACACTCAATTTATTCAGCCAATAACTTAGTTTCGTATATTTAATAAATACTGTTAATTGTGGCAGCAACTCACGTTCTTGATTTCGTAGATGACAAGCAATTACCTTGGTTTATCGTGACAACGTACAGATTTCATTAAAACAATGTACAAATGTTGTTAATATAGAGTAATATATGATTATTGAATAGATGTACACTGATTGTTGTGCCAACGAATGCATTAATTAATCTACTACTGCCTTTAATTCCCACAATCAATGCGTTAATTGTGAAAATAATCGTGGTTGTTGAGACAATAAATGTTTTGCTTGACCATTTGAAATGTAACGGCTTTTCCTTGAAAGTGCCGAATAATAATTGCATTTTGTTTCCAAGTGTAGTCCGTAGTAGAAGGAAGATAAGGATAAGATATTACTTATTTTTTATATTTGAATAAATGTAAGTTTTTTCTGATAAGGTAAATACGGGAGAACATTCTAATTAAAAATAAACTTGTCAGTGTCTTATGTTTGTAAGTGTTTACTTTTAATATTGTCTTGTGATGTTATTTATAAGATGAACTGAAAATGAATTTTCGAATCCTGAATGAAAAAAAATAATTAGTATTTTTGAAAATTTAAACGCAGAATAAAATATTACAGTATTATCGAGGGTCTGACGTCCCTGAGAACTTCTATAATGATTATTTTAATAAGTCACAGGGGTGAAAAATAGAAAATTTAGTATGATTGTTTTATTTCAAATATACTATTCAAAAGAAACTTTTTGTTTATTCTAAGGGACTTTCAGCCCTCAGTAATAATGTATTCTTTTATTCTGGGGTTAAATTTTTCAAAAATACTTATTAGTTTTCTCAGGATTCCAAAAAAATGAATGCGTTTAAAAATAATTCGATGGAAATTTTGCCCCTGCGCTCTCAAAATTGATTAAATTGTTATACATTTTTGAAATCACGAATTGATGTTATAATATACTTTGATAATTTTAAAAATCGACCTGTCTGAGCGTTTTGCTTATGTACTAAAAATAAATAAGTTAATAAGGGGGGAGTGTAACACTTATTCCAGTGCACTGTATAAGCGATATAATAATTATGAGAAATCACACAGTGTAAAGTCCTAAAAGTTAAGGACAAAAAAGGGGATTTAAAAAATTATTATTAATCAATTAATATGATACATTGGGCTAATGCATTCAGTAATTATTAATATAAAATACGTTCATAGTAGGAATGAACGAAACTGATTGTAAGAATGAATAGAATTGCTTGTAAGAATAACCGTATTTATTGTGCCAATGAACGGAATTAATTGTAACAATAAACGGAAATAATTGTAGAAATAAACGAAATACGTTAGGAGAAATAACACTGTTATTGGCACAACGAATGGTCTTCGTCGGTCAATTAACGACGTTGTTGTTTCAATAAATAGTGTTCGTTGACTCAATGAACTGAGTTCGTAACATCAATAAAATGATATTATGGTATACATAATGAATGTTCGTCCATTCAATAAACGTAATACATTGGCTCAACTAACGAAAATAATGAATTGATGAACATCGCTTTGTTGTTCCAATAAAACCAAGAATTGGACAAATTTTAAGAATTGCGTTTGTTGTCTGAATTAACATTTTTATTGATATTACGTACCTTTTTCGTTGAGTGTTCCAATTGCATATTTTATTCGAAAATACTAATTTCTCCAGTGAAAAATTAAAACTTTATGTTCAGTTCTAGGGTGCCCCTGTAAGGTCTTTTTAAAATTGTGTCATCTGAAAATATTTCGTTGGGATCGGCTTTTAAAATGCATATTTTTATTTTCCTCGTTAAACTCTACGCACGGTCAAAAAAGGAGCACACCTGCGGGGCCCCCTTGGCTGGGGGTCCCGGGGCATTGCCCCGGTTGCCCCAATGGTAGTTACGGCCCTGATCATGTCGGGATAGTTCCATGAGGTTTTTTCCGCATAATTTACTATGAGATTACTAACAGGAGAATTTTACTGTCATAATTGCACGTGACTGTCGTAAATTAAATTATTAGAAGAAATTTTCACCAACAAAAGTTATTTAATTCATTAATGTTTTTTATTTTGAGAACGATTTCCGAAATGGAAATCGAAACGTCAAAACAAACTTATTTTTAAGTAAAATTGTGACTTGTGTCGGCCTATTCCCAATATAAATAGTAAATTTCAATTAACATACCAGAAGAAAATAACTTTAGAACAATAATAATATTTAAGATTTGAAAGTAACTCAGTTTTTTGGAGCTAATGAAAATTTTCAAAAATACCAACCTTCAATCTGTTTCATCGGTGTAATATTGGAAGCATAGGACCAACTCATATCGGAAGACGAATATCCGAAATGGGATTGGTATGGCACTGTTGATGAATCCATATCATTTATGTTGTAGTAAAATTATTTATTAATTCATAACGGACCACTTATTATCTGAAATAAAAGAATATATGTTAATTCTTAATGTCTATAGTTATAATTTATTGAACAATATAAGAAAAAAAGAAGAAATAAAAATAATTGATTGGTGGTAAATAATAATGTAGATAAAGCAGAAAATAAAAAAATCAGAATAACTAAGTGAGTCATGGAGCAATCGAGTTTTTGTTAACATTAGGAGATAGAGTGCCAAACAGTAGCAACATCTAGACTAAGTGGAATTAATGGCACACTTCATAGTTTAATTTTAGATTTCGAGATCAAAAATCCTTTTTATCAGCATAATTATAAAATATATCTAGTTACTGTGGTATGAAAATACGCGAAAACAACATACAAGCAAAGCAACCAGGCAACGAAAGGTTGATTACATTGCCGAGCGGCGTTTCGATAACAGTTGGATTTCAACGCACTTAATTTGTTCTTAACAGATTTCAGAAGATGTTATGCGCTGTATTGAGTATCTAATAGTGAGTGCAGCATTCTGTCAACGCTCGAGTGGTTATTTTTATTTTATCTTTTCTATAAGTTTATGGCAAGGAAAATATTTATTTATATATATATGTACACTCATGGACAAAAATATTTTAAAATTATCATGTAAAGTGAACTTTTTTGTGTTGCAATCTTTAGTGTCCTCCCAGTGTCCCAGGAATAGGATTTCTTCTCCGAATGCGATATTTTAAAATGTCATATAAATTCTCGATGAGATTTAATTCTGATATGGTCTATATTATGGTGGCCAATATCTATTTATCTATAAGCGAGGTTCCTACAGCCTCTGCCGCTTCTCACACTTCGATCGCCATGGTTTTCTGTTCATCCATTCGTCTAATTTGATGGCTCTACCTCCCATTATGTGCCGTATATTTTCTTCTGAGGCAACTGAATTCCTTCACCTTTTTCTTTTTTATTGTGGTATGTAATTTAAAGCTTTCTTTGGTCATCTATTTTCATTCATTCGTTTCAAGCGACCATACCACACTAGTTGTTTCGTTTCAATTCTATCTACACTGGAATATACAGTATTTGCCCTTCTTCTAATATCTTCATTCCTGATGTGATCTTTGTTGGATATACCGCACGCTGTCTTTAGGTTTTAGGTAATCCATTTCTTCTTCTTCACGTGCCATATCAGAATTATCCGACGTTGGCGATCACCATTGCGAAGGCTTCTCGATCTTCTGCAATATGGAATAGTTGTCCTGCATTTGATATCTGAGTCCATTCACGAATGTTTTTTAACCAAGAAAATTGTTTTCTTCCTACACCTCTACGGCCCTCTATTTTGCCTTTAAGGATCAGTTGTAATATTTTATATCGACTTCCCCTCACTATGTCCCAGATAAGACACTTTTCGATGTTTAACAGTCTTTAGCAGTTCTCTATCTTTGTTGACCTTCCTTAGTACTTATGGTGGTAACTGGATATTTATTATACTGGAATGGGGTTTGTTTAACAGGAAGGCACTATGTGCTCATAACTCCTTTATTTAGTTAAACTAATACCATATAAATGTATTCAGTTGATAGGTGATTACATGATTCTGCTCTAACGGCAGCAACCTCTCAAACCTAACTAACTAATTCGACTGACCCACTAATCACTCAAATCTGATCGTGTTCCCATATTTATCAAATACTTCGTTTTGTAAATATGTTTGTATATATTCTCGTTAGTGTGTCAAAATGAATAATCACAACCTTGTTGAGTAAGCAAAACGTGGACTTTAACTAAGGTGTTCTACTTTGCAATTATTATAACAAATATGCGTAATATTTATTGTTTTATAAATATCTAACGAATACTTTGAGGTAATTTAAGGATTTCTAAAATATCTAAATAATGAGATAAATCCCATTATATCATCCCCCTTAGAAAAGAAAATTTTCTGAGCCATGTACCGTGCTTCCTTTTTCCTCCCCGAAGAGAAGAAAATTTTCTTATTATCGTTGTTCTGAAGCTATTTCCTTGTGGCATTTTTATAATTACGTATTTTTTATGGGAAATAAGCCACAATTTTATCATTAAATATTCTTATTATCATCATCAACTGACTACGTTATATGTAAATATAGATTTATACAAATTTTTACAAAAAAAATATATAAACAAAATTTACAAATATATACAATTTATTTCACTAATAATTATCAAACATCGTCTATTCTTAGTTAATTCTTTTCTTGTGACAAACGAAAATCTATACTTAGAAATTGTATTTTATACTTTACTTTAATTTCAGAGGTTTAAAAAAACAACTCCTTCATTCGAACTTACTTGTTAATTCTACTTCTTTACTAGACCATTAAGACAAATCTTTTGATGTTCTCCAATTTTTAATATTCTTCTATTAGAAATTATCTCTTTTTCTTATTCTTCTTCTTGTCTGGTACTTCACAATAACTACATATTTCTTCATTTTCTTTATCATTTACTTTATATTTCATATATCTTCCTTCCTATATTCGTATTATGTTCATAATTCTTCATTTCATTTACTTCATAAATTCTTCATATTCTAACCCTTACCTACTTGGTGGGTAGTTTTTCGCAACTTTATATCCTTGCATTTGCTTCCGGTCCTTTTGCACGTCCTTAGTCGTGAGAAGGTTTGTTCCAAAAAGACAAAATGGATACTTGTGCACTTACAAAAAAATCTTCTACATCTTGCATCCCTAAATTCCTGTCTGATCTGATATACTCAGTCTAGGTGAGATTCAGTTAGTTTCAAAACACGAAATGGGTATGCTAAAATCTTCGAACTTAAATTTGTACTTTTCCCTTGACAAGAGTCTGTTTTTTTATTGTTTAGCGTCTAGATAGTCTCAAATCAATTATGGTTTTACTATATAAAAATCAGTTACCTCATTAATTCATCATCATAAAACACCAAATCATATTTATACCAAAATTTGACCGATATTTACAAAAAAATTGAAATAAAAAAGTCGGTATCAAAAAAAATTTTAGCATTCAATTATGAAAAAAACGAAAGAAAGTGTAAATAAAATAGACCATATTCTGTTAAAAAAATATCATGAAAATCTCCTACTAATGAAAATCTCCTGAAATATCATGAAAACCTCCTATACATAAAGAAAATTTCAGCTTGCAATTGCTGAGTAATTAATATTAAGTCTGGACGTCCATTAAAATATTTACATTAGAGCTACTAATGAGAAAAACCTACAATAGCTAAATAGTTAATCTAAATTTTTGTTACTAGTTAAATAGAAGTTCAGTTTCTTCACGCGAATAGTCACTTTTACGTCACAAAAATAATCTCTATTTCTTTAATTGAAATACAGTCTTACATGACCTCATTCGAATAAAATAAGTATATATATATGTATATTATAGAAATTTAAAGTTATTTTATATATTATACTAATAATTATGTTACTTGAAGCCATACAAAGTATTGTTCTTAAATAGTACTTTTTACTGTAGGTACTGTAACTTTTTGTACTGTAGGTACAAAATTCTCTTCAATTCTATTTTTCCATAACTTTTGACATTAATCTTCTTCAAATTATCCTTAATACTTGTCTTTCTCTATGGTCACTTTTTAAATCTGAATATTTAATCTTCTTTTATATTTTTCCTCAGATGGGATTTTCTTTTCCTTTATAAACTCCGTTACTTCAACATATTTTTATAACTTGTTTTGTCTTTATTTTTCTTCTTATATCAGTTCATCATCATTTCTTAACTGACTTTCTTTTCGTCACAAAATCATTGTATATAAATAATTCACTCTCTCACGAGGAAATTCGTTTACTCAATAAAAACTCCATATGCCATTATGGCAGTAGTTGTGGGCTCTCTCACGAGGACGAATTTTATTAGTCCTATGTACGTGGTATAATCACTTTGTATAAAAAATTGTAACTTCTTCATTAGTTTTTCTTGCTGTCCAGGGTATCTTCAGCATCCGTGTATGAATCCACATTTCCACACCGAGAGAACAATTTCTTTTCTCCTAAAACACCGATTTCTTTGAGCAATATTTCTTAAAAGTTAACATATCCTATTAACTTAAACATACCGATTCACATATAAAGAAACGAGTTTTTTAAACATAACTCAATAATTTCTTACAGATAATTTCTTCAATACTAAGAAATGCATTAATGGTTACATTTAATTTTCTTATCCTAAAGTTTTTATTTCTTAAATTGAAAACTACAAATATTTTGCAGTATAAGAAATATAATGTTAAGTTAATCCATATTTATATTTGTGAACAAGAAATTTTCTTGCAATCAAATAAATATTTTAAACCACAAGAAATAATTCTTCCGAAATACCCTCTGTAGTAACTGTGGTTATAAAATAAAAACTTTGTCATTAATGCCGAAATGTTACTTGCAAAGAGATTTTCTTCCACAAAAGAATTGCGCAGATTAACTATTTATGATTTGGTCGTCAGTGTTTGTCAAGATGGCGTGATATGTTCGTGTTCATATATATCGACTTTACATTTATTGGTTTTCTTTAAAAATTAACGGATATTTTGAAGGTACGTACATATACCTATAGGTATTAAATAAAAGTAAATTGATTAATTTAAGATGTAATAATAATATTGTTGAGTATCCGAATGGTTAAAAAAGAAACATAATAGTATTTTTATATGCTTTTTAGGTATAATGATGGACGACTCTGAAATAAAGGAGCTTATTATTCTAACTGGGAAATATGCCACAATTTAAAGCTGGGACAGAATTATATAATATACAGCTTCAGAACAATATTAAGAAAGGAGTTATTAACCAACTGCAAGGCCTTCCAGAAATGGTAGAACTTCATACATGTAAGTACCTTTTTAAAAATGTGTATACTTATGTATCAGCTATAATAGGTTTCTTGAATGTGTCGTCTTCTATAAAAATATACAATACAACGCTATATCAAACATGGCGGGTGCAACGCTGAGGATGTTTCCTGTTAATTTATTTGAGAAAAAGAAATCAATTAGTCCAAAAGAAATATATGTTTATGGTTAAGAAATGTTATTGCCGAAAAACGTGAATTAGTTAATATGTATTAAATGACTTAGATGTAAACTAATAATACTTTCCCGTAATAAAATTTCTTAATGATTAGGTATGCTGTCTCTTTTAGATTATAAAAATTAAGAAAATCACATATTATCATGTCTGCTTCAATATTTTACATTGGTTACAACCTCTTGTTTCTTATGTGGAGCCGTGTATTTGTTTTTTTTTTGTATTTCCTAAATTTGTCAAAATAAATATCTATATCTTTATAAAAAAAATTTTATTAAAGTAAGTTTACTCTTTCTACATAACGATTTTGTTTTAGTGAATTGCTGATATACAAAGTGCTATTAACAAAAAAAGGAACATTTGAGGAAGTTGGATTTGCCTCTCCATCCTTTTATTGTTGTGTAGAAGCCAGTGGTTTAAGAGTGGAGAAAATATTTGTATGTAATAATAACGTTTTATATATTGTTTTATTAATAAATAATGATTTTACCTTAACACAATGATTTATTTCGCTGTATGTAATATCACTTTATTTTCAAGAAATATTAACTTAACTCTAAATATACGTTTATCTCTGCGAAATATATTTCTTAACATTAAATACATTAATTATTAATAGTAAAATAATAATATTCCTTACTAAGAAGTATTATTGCTCAGAAAGAATAGTTTTGAAATGTGTGGAAAATATATTGTTATGACTAATAAAATTAATTAACATCAAGTGTAATTTCTTTCTGATAAATCGGTTTGAAGTTTGCCAGAAAGTGATAGTTCAATCATGTTTAAGATATATTTCTTTGGCTATAGTGGAATTTATTTGAAATATTTTAGAAAATTATATCTTACATACAAAGATATATTTCTTAGGCAATATGCCAAGTCGATCTTTCTTAAATATTAATAAAGTTCCTTTATGTCAAGAATTTTTTTCTCTCGGTGCAATGCTTCAATTCTGTTCATGATCGATACCTTTAGCGTCCACACTTCTGCACTATACAAAAGTACGGACCAAACATAGCACTTGACCATTCTTTGTCTTAGTTCCAAACTCAAACTGAGATGATTTTTGCAAAGAAATGACTTCATTTTCATAAAAGTAGTTTTAGTCATTTCTATTCTACGTTTTATTTCTATGTCTGGATCTAGATGATCCGTTATCACAGTTCCCAAATATGTCATTTTGTGAACTTTCTCAACTTGGACTCCGTTTAATTGAAGCTTTGCATCGGTATGTGGGTCACGACTAAACACTAAAAATTTGGTATTGTTTGAGTTTATTTTAATGCCCATTTCCTTTCCTACCTCGTGAATACGATCAAGCAGAATTTGGAGACCTTCAATATTGTCTGACAGAATTACTGTATCGTCTGCATATCTTATCACATTAAGTAGTTCTCCGTTGATTTTTATTCCATATGGCTGTCTCTCAAGTGCCTTTTTAAATAACTGGTCCGAGTAAACATTAAACAATGTTGGTGACAAAATGCAACCTTGTCTGACTCCTCGTTGTACGGAGATTTCATCGGTGTAGTTATCTCCAATTTTGACAGTAGCAGTTTGATTCCAGTACAAATTTTTAATGACACGAATATCTTTGTCATCTATTCCGATATTTTTCAGTATTTGCATTAATTTTACATGCTGTACTTTATCGAATGCCTTTTCGAAGTCCACGAAACATGCAAATACATCTTTTCTTTGATCACGGCATTTTTGTAATAGGATGTTAAGCGCAAAAAGTGCCTCCCTGGTACCCATAGCATTTCTAAAACCAAATTGGGTATCTTCGAGATCTTCTTCGCATTTGCGTCTAATTCTGTTGTGAAGTATTCTTAGGAAAATCTTAAGAGTGTGGCTCATTAGGCTAATTAATCCATTTCTACTACTTCTATTCTTTTTCTATATTTTTTCGTGATCTGCCAAACTTCTGCTCCATAAGTCATAATAGGCTGTACCAAGGTTCTATAGATTGTCAATTTCGTTGATAGTCTGGGCAGATTATCGGAGAATAGGCCATTTCTGGGAAAAGTTATTTACCAGCAATTTTATTGCTGGAATCGAATCTTATGATTGTATATATTAATAATATAGGTATGCAAAGTCCGCAGATAGCGTGCTACTTTTTTTATAAACAAAATGGCGCCCGAAAATCGTGTTTTTTTAATTTTTGCTCTATAACCCCAAAGATTTTAGCTTTACACTAAAAACACCCAAATAAAAATTCACCGTAATTAAATTCTGCATAGAGACGTGTTTTCCCGATTTACTGCGATGAAAATTTTCCCCGGAAAATGCGGGTTTTTCCAACAAAATCTTTAATTTTGAACTAAAATTTTAGATAAGTAATTGTTTATCAATAATTAAATACCTTGGTAATATAAAAGCTCTTTTTGTATAGATTATAATTCCAAAATCCGATGGAAATTAAATGAACAGTTTAGCAACAATTGAATTGTTAATTAAAAATTTACGGTCGCGATAATAACCACAATAATTATGATACATAAGAATAACTATGATTTTTGTATAAAAATACACTGTAACTATCTAACTCACTTTACAGAATTAAAATTGGACTATTTAGGCGGCCTCAGGAATATTTTAAAATTATAAACAATTTTTTGGCTTATAAACAAATAGAATATCTCCGGAAATATTAAATTAAATTAAATCATAAAAACGTTATTGGAAAATAAGCGGCAGGATGCTTCTTTTAAAATAAAAAAGTTTAATTGTAATAAGTAGTTCCTGAGATACAACCGGTCAAAGTTGACCGGCACTTACAACAAAGATATAAAAAATAGGATCATAATTTTCGAACCATCACCTTTTTGTTTCGGTTCTCTTTCACCACACCAAATTTCATATCTTTAAAATACTCATAACATATATTATTATAATAAAAACTATCGATATTACGAATGAAAATTGCCAAAAATAACAAAATTCAAATAAAAAATTAGGTTGGAGAAAATGCAATCTCAAAGTTCAAAATCGACCTACGTTAAAAAAATGGATTTTCTTGGCTTCCCATGAAGCAATTTTCTTCATATTTTTTTTATTCCCAACTAACTCGAGTAGAGCCTTGTAACTAACGTATTACTAAATGTCAAAGTTGCTTTTGTTTTGTTATAATAAATTAATTGATTTATTAAAACAAAAAATTTTAATTTGTTTAAATAAAGATTGTTTAAATAATTACATAGCTTTCAAATGAGAATATTTGTGTTTTTAACGTTAAAAGGTACACTTGTCAAGTTTATCTAAAAAAAGTCTACAACTGGAAAAAATATGTAGTTTCCTTTTCTTATAAATAAATAATCTATTATAACAAAACAAAAGCAAGTTTGACATTTAATAATGCCTTAGTTAGATGGCTATACTCGAGTTACTTGGGAACAAAAAAAGAATGAAGAAAATTGCTCCATGGGAAGCCGAGAAAATGCATTTTTTTAACGTATACCGATTTTGAACTTTTAGATTACATTTTCTCCAACCTAATTTTTGTTTGGAATTTTGCAATTTGTGGCAATTTTCACTCGTAATATCGGTAGTTTTTATTATAATAATATATGTTATGAGTATTTTAAAAATATGAAAATTGGTGTGGAGAAAGAGGACAAAAATAAAAAGGGGATGGTTCGAAAATTATGATCCTATTTTTTATATCTTTTAAAATATTCCTGAGGCCGCCTAAATAGTCCAATTTCAATTCTGTAAAGTACATTAGATAGGTACAGTGTCTTTTTATACTAAAATCATAGTTATTCTTATGTATCATAATTATTGTGGTTATTATAGCGAACGTAAATTTTTAATTAACAATTCAATTGTTAGTAAACTGTTCATTTAATTTCCATCGGCTTCTGGAGTTATAATCTATACTCTATACGAAAAGATCCATTATATTACCAAGTTATTTAATCATTGATAAACAACTACTTATCTAAAATTTTAGTTGAAAATTTAAGATTTTGTTGGAAAAACCCGCATTTTGCGGGAAAAATTTTCGTCGAAGTAAATCGGGAAAAACACGTCTCTATGCAGAATTTAATTACAGTGAATTTTTGTTTGGGTGTTTTTGGTCTAAAGTTAAAATCTTTGGAGTTATAGAGCAAAAATTGAAAAAAACACGATTTTCGGGCGCCATTTTGTTTATAAAAAAAGTAGCACACTATATGCGGACTTTGCATAGCTATATTATTAAATATACAATCATTAGATTCGATTCCAGCAATAAAATTGCTGGTAAATAACTTTTCCTTCTATTTTGCTAATTAGCCCAGAGTATAATATCTTTAAACTATAGTAGAGAGCTTAAAATGTTTACCGCTTTTTTCCCTGCTGCGTTCTGTTTTCCATATCTCTTTTGGAAGTGCTTCTTTACTTCTTTAGATATTACAGATCCTAGATATTTATATTATTTACATGTTTTTGTCTTTTTGTGGTTCTAATTTATAACTCTGGATGTTCTTCATCATCATCATCCATTATTTTAAGATACTTAAGCCCTCCCGGAGTCACAGGAATTTGTATAATACTGATTGGTATGTTTCTTCTATACAGTAAATGTAACACGTCATCGACTTGGATGCGATCGAAAGTCTTTGTCAGGTCTATAAAAGATAGATATGCTGGTTTATTGTGCTCAATGGCCTTTTCTGTGCTTTGCCTCAGTACAAATACGGCGTCTACGCAGAATCTTCCGGATCTGAATCCTTGTTGTTTATCTGATAAAGTTGTTAGTTTATTGATTTTGTTGGTTAAGACTTTTGTGGTTAGTGGTGTTCAGTAGATTTATACCTCTATAATTGTTGGGGTCTTCTTTGTCTCCTTTCTTGAACATTGGTATCATTATGCTGTTTCTCCATGTGTCTGGTATCTTGCAGTGCAATATTAGTTTTTGTATAAGTTTTGCAATCTCTAGGTAAACTTTACAAAACAATAAATGCCAGGTGCTACGTAGGATCGGAAACACGGGCAATGACTCGAAATGAAGAGTTACTACAAATATTTGAAAGAAAAGTATTGAGAACCAACTGAAGTTAACGAACAGGTCTGTGGAGAAGGTACTATAATTTCGAACTCTTTAGACTTTTAGGTGATGCAGATGTCGTGAAAACCATCAAAATAAACCGCTTAAGACAAGTGGACCACGTTATGCAGATACAGATGGATGAAAGTGATTCTGCTAAATTTGCCGGTCGGAAGAAGAAGGGGGCGACCTAAGCTCAGATTTTAGGGAAATGGGTGTAAGTAAGAAGGTGGAGAAGTTAGACACTCGATATACACTCGATAGAGAATGATGGATGATGGAAGATTCTTTTGAGACAGGTCAAGGCTTACCTACGCCAAGGCCTGTAGCGTTAACTGATGATGATGATCAGGATGTATGTCTCAGATAGATATTGAAGAAACAAAAACAAACTTTTGTAGAAACTCACAGTAGAAATATGTACCTATCAAGTAAGTACATACAAATAATAGTTCTTTTATTATTGTATGCAATTAAGTATCTATTTATATCCAGAGTGTTATCGAACTTACCTTTTGTTGAAAATATTTGTTACACAAAAAAGTCAAAACAAAAACAAATAAATCAAACAGTTACTTAGTCCACGCGCACAAATAAATAATAGTTTAATAAATAGTTCCGAAACCAAACTAATATCTTTGTTGACAAGGACCTTTCAGCATCCTATTTCCAAATTTTTATATCATTTAACATACACCGAAAACAAAATCGCACTTTTCACGGCCAACTACACTCTAATGAAGATCGTTGATAGACTGAATCTTTGAATTTTCACACATGTTGTCAACGTAAGCCATGACAATTTTGGAGCTTTTTGCTCCCTCCTCCACTGTGTCGCTTGATGTGGCTGAGACACTTTAGGCGGAGCTTAGCGGTTTCAGCGCTCTACGGTACACTCCATGAGATAAATCTCGTTTCAGGATACTGTTCTTATAAACTGAAAACTAAAGCTCCTTTCAGGAAAGCTTCTTTAAAATTCAACTTTTGGTAGCGTATAAAGGTAAATAGGTAAATATTTTGGTGGCGTATGAAATATTTTTAAAATCTTTATGTTTTTTAATACCTATTTTAATTATTAATGTAAATTATGAAATTTAAAGAACAGTAACAAACCTATTTATTTAATACCACAACAAAACCAGAAATACTTCATTTTACCACTGCCGGGTCTCTTTATTCTTTATTCTCAAACTTCTTTCCTGAGATTTTTCCAAGTTCTTCAAAAGAAAAGCAGTATATATCTTGTATTTGTATTACCCCGCAGGCCTTTTTACGTATCTTCTTTTCTTGTCTTGAAATAATCTAATTTGGAAATTATTTTGTCCACTTTTGCTTGTGATAGATTGACTTGCTGTCTTTTAAAAGAATAAGTTAACAATCTCCACATATCGTTACCCTAATTAGCAAACCTCGTAACTCCATTTTACTCAATTTGTGAATATATGCGCCATCTGATTGTAAATTAATTCTTATTTTAATCAAATTAAGTAATTAATGATACCTGGTTGCACCAACCCATCTTAAGCTTAAGACGTGCCTTAAGCTCCGCTTACGAAACATACGCGTTGCAACGTTGAGTCTTAGATCAATTTTAAGCTTGCCACAATGAATGGCCATGTGGATTGCATAAATAAGAATCGAAAATTTTGGTGCAACGTAAATGAGACTTAAAACGGCCCTATCCATAAGCTGAGCTTGGCTAAGCTGGAGCTTAAGATTTGTTGGTGCAACCAGGCATAAGTCTTTTAACCAAATCCTGTAACTCCATCTAAATGTAGAAACTAAATATAAGCGAAAAAGAAAACGGTTACGAAATTAGGGTGGCGATATAGGTAATGCTGTTGTTAATTTCATCATATCATCTCCAGCTTAATCTCAAAGCCTAGTTTTCCATGTATTGCATCGTATATGTCTACTTTCTTAGATTGGCCAAATAATCATCTTAACAATAGCGTTACAACTCTTAGAGAGTTTTTATTGTTTACTATTACTTTCCATTCTTGTCAGTTATATGCCACTATGTCCCATTATCTCACTCCCATTTTCTCCAGATATTCTCTAACTACACCTTTCTACCGTTTTATACACCATCTTACACATCTCCCCTCTGTTGCATTCTAGTCTTTCCCAAAATATGTTATTTCTATGGCGATTGTCATTACTGCATATCACATGTCCTGTCCATCTTAATATACCTCACTATATTTACCTTTTTACAAGCAGCCCAAAACAAATGCTTGAGAGAAGCCGCAAAAGTCCCCAGATAAGTAGCTGCATGCGCCCTGTTCAGAGATATGAAGCAAATGAGAGGACTGGACCAGGGCCGTAAGTACGATGTTGGGGGCCCCGGGGCAAACTACCGGGGGTTTACCCAGCGAAAGAGGGAAGTTAACCCCCATATTTCATCTGGAATCATCTGGAACACGTTTTACGAAGTTGATTGCTTCGTTTTGAAGGTCTTGTTCGTTTGCATTCAAAATAAAATAAGGTTGAACAATTCAATACGTATATCTAACACTACTTTCATTCCTTGAAAGCGGGTGTCTAGCTGATGGCATAATGTGTCGATCATTGAGTAAAACACGGTTACTTTCTAAAAAAGCATCACTTGGGACCTTGAAGTCATTCATCTTCGCACAGTTTTTCGTCTTCTGCATTCTTTTTGGAGCGAACTCTACTTGTATTCCCCAACGTTGGCACATATTTGAAGCCTCTTCAAAGAAGGTTTCAAATTGTCCTCTCATTTTAGTTAGTTTTAAGAGGCTCTCTTCAAGTAAGCTGTTAAAAAGTCCAAAGATTTTGATTGCAGTGTTTTCGAGACTATGTTGCGGATTTCAAGGATTTTATTTTGCACAACTAGTAACAAAACAAATTTGAATGATTCTAGTTTCTTTTATTCAATTGTGCTGTTTCGTCTCTTTCATTTCTCCTGTTACTTGTCAGAACTAGACTTGAAACGCACTTCAATATATCGCAAAATTTGTGTTTCAATGTATTGACTCTATCAAATCTTCAGGCTCAGCGTGTTGGATTGGGTGTTTTTAGAGTCACTTTCGAGGAACATATTTCAGATTGGTATGAGGACTTCAGTGCCTTCCAACGAACGATACTGTTCGTTGGTAGTTGGAAAAATATGAAGACATGAAGGCTTATTTAGAGAAAATGCAGGAAGAAGTAAACCAGATTGCTGAGAAGATACAGAAAATTGAAAAGGTGGAAGAATAATTGTAGAATGCGTTAAAATTCGATATGGAAAAAGTGGAAGAAAAATTGAAGGAGATTAGAAAATGTCAAAAAGGAGGAGACCGCCAGGAAGTAATTGTATACAGCTCGAATGAGAACAGAATCCAATTTGGTGGGGATATTAGAAAACGACATCCGGTACCTTTAATTAAAATTTTAAAAAACAAATTCCAACATATGCAGAACTTCGAAAACTGCAAAGAAATTATAAGAAGCCATCTAAAAGACGGAGCTGCTTTGTGGTTTGAAAGCAAAGAAAATGAGGTGACTTCATGGAGAGATTTTGAGACAAAATTTTTTATAATGGTGCAGGTTAAACAGGTTAAAATCGATCATTGAAGTTGTTAGAATTAATACTCAGTGTACTTATAACAATAGGACAACTCTAAGTAGAACTTGACTGAAAGTACTTTAAAAAGTTTATTTGACCTCGTTACAATCTATGCACGACCAACCAAACGGGGGCCCCTGCGGAGGTTCTCTTGACCGGTGGCCCAGGGGCACTGCCCCGGTTGCCCCAATGGTAGTTACGGCTCTGTACTGGACACGACAGAAGTAAAATTCGCCGACCTAGAATAACACTCAAACCAGATCCTACGAAAAATGTTACGATGTGTTCCATAGATGGAAGCACAGAGAACCTAAACAACAAATAACGTTAGTGAATATTTAAAGAAGTCCACATAATATTTTACCTTTATCAGAAGAAACGACCATGCACATTTCACGGTATCACGCAGAAACTAATCGATATTTCATTTCAAATATCCCCTCAAAAAAAAAAGACAATTAAAAAAGCAAACACCAGAACTCACCCTTTCATCCTTCAAAACTATTGCCAGTACTTGCGTTAAAATCTGGATCAACGATATCCTTAACATTACTAAAGTAATCCGTATCCGTATCAGACTCGTCATATCCTCTGTACTTATTTCTTTCATTAACAACAACTGTAGTAGCCTCTTTCTCCTTTGGAATCCATTTGGAAGGCACTGAAAAAGAAAATAACAATAAGAAAAAATTTAATTCTAGCCATATTTCAAAAGGTAACCTACTTTCCCATACAAGATATTTGAAATAGTCCATTCTTTCACGGTTTTTGCTCTAAATTTTAAAGAACAGCTTGGATTGACATGAAATTTGGCATACGTATAGCTTACATGCCAAAGAAAAAAAGTGATATTGTGCCGATGTGTGCTTTTGCCCTGGGGGTGACTTTCACCCCCTGTTGGGGGTGAAAAAATATATGTCCAAAATAAGTCCGGAAATGGGTAAACTGACTAATTTTAAGTAACTTTTGTTCTATAGAGCTTTTTCGCCAAGTCAACACTTTTCGAGTTATTTGCGAGTGAATATGTTCATTTTTCAACAAAATAAGCACATTTTTAGACGGTTTTTCGCAAATAACTCAAAAAGTAAGTATTTTGTCGAAAAAAATGTTCTTAGCTAAAATATAGCTTATAAAAAAGTAAAAAAAATGGTGTACGCGTTAGGTCTCTGGATCTCATAGAACCAGAGTTATAGCCAATGAAAAATAGATTCATATTCACCAAATTTCAAATAGAATATTTCGACGTGAAATATCCAAAAACTTAAGCACTTTTTGGGGAAAACCCATTATAACTTTTTTAAAGTGTTTAAAAAAAGCTTTATTTCTGCTTTTACAAAAAGTTTCTAGCATTAAATTTAAGCAAGTTACGCTCAAAATAAAGTTGGCCCCTTTTGTTTTTGCAAAAAAAAAATTGGGAAGACCACCCCCTAATTAGCAACTTAAATGAAATTAATCGTTACCGCTCCACAAATTATTTTACTTATGTCATCTTTATATGATCTGTAAGTTTTATTGATTCAAAGTGCTTATTTTTGAAAAAATTTGGTTTCAAAATAAGATTTTTAAAAATTTAAATTTTGAAAAATATGTTTTTTTCAAAATAACTTAAAAATTGTTAGAGATACCAAAAATCTCGGAAAACAAAAAAAAGTCAGATTTACTTTTCTAAATATCATGTATTTTTTTGTTTTTCTGTTAGACAAAAATTGATTAAGATTTGGTGTTTCTAAATTTGCACACATTCGTGTTCAATGACTCGTTCAACCCCTTTTAACTACAGCCCTTTCAATAATAAGGACTTTGAACCGATGAAACTTACAGATTATATAAACAATATATACACGAGTTAAGAAACTTGTGAAGTCGTAACGATTAAGTTCAATTAAGATACTAATTAGGGGGTGATTTTCTCGATTTTTTTACCAAAACCAAAAGGGACTAACTTTATTTTGAGCGTAACTTGTTTAATTTTGATGCTAGAAATTTTTTTATAAAACAAAAATGAAGCTTTTTTTAAACACTTTAAATAAGTTGTAATGAGTTTTCCCCGAAATGTGCTTCATTTTTATTTATTTCACATTAACGTATTCCATTTGGAATTTGACGAATATGAACCTATTTTTCATTAGCTATAACTCTGCTTCTACTAGGTGTAGAGACATGAGATATACACCATTTTTTAAAAATTTTACAGGCTATATTTTTGTTAAGAATGTTTTTTCGACAAAATACTTACTATTTGAGTTATTTGCGAAAAACCGTCTAAAAGCGTGGTTATTTTGTTGAAAAAATGAACACATTCACTGCCAAATAACTCAAAAAGTATTAACTTAGTGAAAAAACTCTATAGAACAAAAGTTACTTAAAATTACACCCCCAGGGCAAAAGCACATATCGGCACAATATCACTTTTTTTCTTTGACTTGTTAGCTATGTGTATGCCAAATTTCATGTCATTCCAAGCGGTTCTTTAAAATTTAGAGATTTTGCAATATTTTACCGTTAAAGAACGGACTAAAAAGCATTGGAGTTTTTCGATTATTGCTACAATTATATATTTAGGTACATAATATTACTTTTTTTTCAATATACGGGCATCCGTATAATGAGAAATTCTTACTAAGCAATTCTAGCAAGATATTATACATGCTTTTTTAGATTTTCCTTTCTATAAGCAGCCCACAACAAAAGCTTGAGAGAAGCTGCAAAAGTCCCCAGATCAGTAGCTGCATGCATCCTGTTCAGAGATATGAAGCAAGTAAGAAGACTGGAGACGAGACGAGAAAAAGCCAGATAGACCAGGGCGCATCTGTAAAAATATTAGTACATTTGGACGTTGAGATGTGACTCAAATTTTTTTTGCAGAAATTGCTTAAAAATAGCTCAAATAATAATATTTGAGTTATCCTCCCTTTCAAAAAGGTCCGGAACATTGTTTAAATAATCAAAATGTCAAAAAATGAAGGAAAAATTCGATTTTTTTCTTCGTTTTTTGATTATAACTTTAAAAGTGTTTATTTCCGAGAAAAGTGCTACCGAGATAAAAGTTGCGTAATTAAATTTCCTATAATATAGAATTGGTTAAAAATTTAAAAAATAGTCACCCTTGTTGCAAAATAGCAATAATTTCGAAAAAACCATACAAAAAACAAGTATTCGCATTTTACGTTTTTCAACCATTTATGCTACACTTAGGACCTTCAAATTTCACCCAGAAAAACTATATGACACAGTAAAACAATACTGTAAATTTTATCAAGATCGGTTGAATAGATTTTGCAAAATAAATTTTGCGATCCAGCTTTCGCAAAAAATATTCATTTTTTCAAAATGTTACAGGACTGAGAATAAAGCAGATAGCAAGTTGAAATCTTTTTTACTTATTGAAGTGTACTGTACCTTTCATTTACAATTTGCAAAATTAAAATCGATTAACTAACACGGCGTCAGGAATTTTTTTAAATAAACATTAATTATTGGTGCTACGCGCAGGAGGAGAGTTTGCTCTGATTGGGCATTCCAATGACTTTTGATAATGATTGATACATTTTAATTTTTATTACATTTCGATATAAATAAATAAATTTGTTTATTGCAAAATAAAAACACATAGTCTATCCTTTGAAATAACAATTTTTTTAGCAAAAATTTTCTTTGTTAATATATTTTAACTTAGAGAATAAAAGTTTATTATTTTTAAACATATGCAATTGTTTAAACAATATTTCAAAAACAATAATAAAATTAGTTTGATTTTTGTGGAATTAAAATATTAAAATACAACAAAATATAGAGTAAGAAAATAATATATTAGATAAAGATTGGAAGAAATTTTGGTGGAAATCAACTTCTGTGAATCGAACACCGCTGTCCTGCGCGTAGCACCAAAAGTAATGTTTATTTAAAAAATTTCCTGATGCCGTGGTAATTGATCGATTTTAATTTTGTAAACTGTAAATGAAAGGTATAGTACACTTCTATAAGCAAAAAAAAATTCAACTTGCTATATGCTTTATTTTCAGTCCTGCAACATTTTAAAGAAATGAATTTTTTTTGCGAAAGCTGGATTTCAAAATTTATTTTGCAAAATATATTAAACTGATCTTAGTGAAGTTTACAGTGCTATTTTACTATATCATAAAGTTTTTCTGGGTAAAATATGAAGGCCCTAAGTGTAGCATAAATGGTTGAAAAACGTAAAATGCAAATACTTGTTTTTGTATGTTTTTTTTTTGCAATTATTGCTACTTTGCAGCAAGGGTCAATATTTTTTTAAATATTTAACCGATTTTATATCGTAGGAAATTTAATTACAACTTTTCTCAGAAATGAATAGTTTTAAAGTTATAATCAAAAAACCAATAAAACGATCGAATCTTTCCTTCATATTTTGACATTTTGATTATTTAAACAATGTTCCGGACCATCTTGAGTGGAAGGATAGCTCAAATATTATTATTCGAGTTATTTTCAAGCAATTTCTGCAAAAAAAATTGAGCCACCTCTCAACGTCCATCTCAAAACAGATGCGCCCTGGACTAAGAGTAAAATTCGCCGAGCTAGAATAACACCCAAACCAATGTTATGATGTGTTCTATAGATGGAAGCACAGAGAAACTAAACAACAAAAAATGTTATTAGCGAATATTTAAAGAAGTCTAGATAATATTTTAGCTCTATCAGAAGAAACCACCATGCACATTTCACGGTATCACGCATAATCTAATCCTAATCGATATTTCATTTCAGACATCCCCGGGGGCGTTTAAGTATTACGTAACGCGATTTTTGAAGATTTTTGACCCCCCTCCCCCTATGTAACGCACCGTAATGGGACGTTCAAGTATTACGTGACGCAATTTTTGAAGATTTTTGACCCCCCCCCCCCCCCCACCAACCTGCGTTACGTAATACTTGAAAGCCCCCCCCCTAAAAAAAAAACAATTGAAAAAGCGACACTAGAATTCATCCATTATCCATTCATCCTTCAAAACGATTGAGAGTACTAGCAATAAAATCAAAATCTGGATCAATGATATCCTCATCATTATATACCTACTAAAGTAATCCGTATCAGACTTGTCATATCCTCTGTACTTATTTCTTTCATTAACTGTAGTAGCCTCTTTCCTCGTTGGAATCCATTTGGAATGCACTGAAAAAGAAAATAACAATAAGAAAAAATTTAATTATAGCCATGTTTTATTTAGATTTTATCAAATCTGATTCAACAATGAGGTACCTCTCATACAATATATTATTTGAAAAGCATTTGCAGTTTTTCAAGTATTGCTATAGCTACAACTACATATTTAGGTATAGTACATATTTATTACTTTTATTTAATTTGTTTTTTTTCCAATATATGGGCATCCGTATCCGTATTAATGACAAATGTTTACTGAGCAATTCTACAAAGAAAGTTTTTTTTATTGTTATTACTATTTTAGATACTTATCTTTTTACGATTTAAAGCGAAAACAACAAAATTTGCTTTCATTGCATATTACATCTATACCTACGTAATGTAACATCCGTTTCTTCAACGTCACCAACTCCTTTGATAATCCATTGCGGTATTACCAGCGTCAAAATATCCTAAAATCTAGTTTCAAAATCTGAAAGGACAGCGTTCAAATATTCAAATGTTGGACATAGATTGAAACATCGTCTTCCTGTCAGATTACTGAATTGGATACAGTGGCGGATCCAGAATTTTTTTGGGAGGCATGGATCTTGAGGGTGATTTAATTACATTTCTCTGATGCAAGGTCACTTAGTTTTACCACCCCTAGGATAAGTGGGTTTTCAATTATTTTTTGGATGGGCCTAATTTTTTTTTGTTTAACGGCTCTCGGTTTTTCTTTTTGTAGGATTATTAAATTGATAGTAACTGCCGTTACATCTCCGAAAGAATAATACATATTATATGAACATCACAATGGACTACCAAAAATTAAATGTCATATCTACAGCCCCGAGGACTGCAAACCTAAGGAGGAACGAGAGGCATTCTACGAACAGTTTCAAACCATCCTGCATGACATACCTACCTCATGAAAAATACTTAATTTTTATGGGTGATTTTAATGCATGAATCGGAAATTAAATAGTTCCAGGAGTAACATAACGATTCAATGAAAACTATGTCAACGCAAATGGAGAACTCATGGCTAATATCTGTGCTTTTAACGAACTGAGAACCAATAATACATTTTTCGACCATAAGCTTCAGTATAAATATATACGTTTGAAAACTCCAGGAGACACAAATCTATGATTGACTTTCTAGTCACTAATAGAAAAATTCCCAAAGCAGATTCTAGATATTCGAACTTCGAACGTTAAACTCAGCATACGCAGGGAGTGAACACAAACTTGTCCTAACAAAAATAAGAATGAAACTAACACCAAAACTTTTTCTACAGGAAATCACGGAGGAAAAATTCAATGTAGAATCACTGTGGACCGATTCTACAAGAGAAATGTACCAAAGGAGGCTAGCACAGAAGATACAGCTGAAACAAATAGACGACATCGAAGATATAAACGCGAGCTAAGAGAAAATTAAAAACAACATTGAAGAGGCAGCAACAGAAGCTCCAGGAAAACCCAAAGTCATACTGAACAAAAGAAACAACAACAATACACCATGGTTTAGAAAAGAAATAAAAGAGACATGTAAAGAGAAGCGAGATGCCTATGAAGTATGAAACATCAAACACTCCAGAATCCAGAGACACCTATAGAAGAATACGAAATGAAACAAAGCAACTGGTAAGAAGAACAAAAAATGAACACTGGGAACAGTTTACAAAAGGGATGGAAAGCGACTTCTATGGAACACAAAAACCATCATGAAGATTCGTAAGAAGCCAACGGAAAGAAATGGCAGAATTGAAGGAATACAATAACATACCAGCAAACGAATGGGAAAGATACTTGACGGAACTGTTTAAAGGAAAGGAAAATAATAATCAAAACAATAACCTACCTGAATTAAGACACGAAATAGAAATCAGTTTTCAGGAATTAGAGATAACCATAAATTCACTTAAAACTAGGAAGTCACCAGGACCAGATAATCAACGAGCTTCTAAAATACGGAGGAGAAAATATACCCCTAGAGATGACAATACTTATACAAAAACTAATATTGCACTGCAAGATACCAGACGCATGGAGAAACAGCATAATGATACCAATGTTCAAGAAAGGAGACAAAGAAGACCCCAACAATTATAGAGGTATAAATCTACTGAACACCGCACTTAAACTAATCACAAAAGTCCTAAAATTCCTAAAAGTCCAAAAGCAGGAAGCAAGATTTAGACATCTGGGAATAGATATAATCAGTTAAGGAGATGTTGAAGAGGAAGTCCGACAACAAAGCTTAAAAGCAAGTAAAGCGGCGGGATCTCTTAATGACACAATCTGGAAGAACAAACACCTAAAACAAGACACAAAAGCAAGAATCTATAAAGCAGTAATTACATAGACCTATATATTGACATACACGGCGGAGACAAGACCTGACACATCTAAAACGAGACGACTACTAGAATCAACAGAGATGAAAATACTCCGACGAATATCAGGGAAAAGTCTGTTGGATAGGGAGAGAAGCGAAAACATAAGAAGATCATGCAATGTACAAGACATAAATGGATGGGTGACAAAACGGAAACAGGAGTGGAACGAACATATTAGGTAGAATGGCAGAGGATAGGATAGTACGAATTGAACGAGGTAAGTCACCAAATGGACGAAGAAGTATTGGCAGACCAAGAAAAAGATGGTGCGATAACTTAAACAATTTAGGAGGCTAATATTGAAGAAGAAACAGGCTTTAAAGCCTACATACAAGAATGAAGAAGAAGAAGAATTGAATTGATATTTATTTTCGTCTGACAGGGGGGGGTCATGACCCCCGTGACACTCCCCTTGGATCCGCCACTGATTGGATAACTGGGAAAATTCAGACCGTCCAATGTTTTGCTGCATCAATTTAATTGATTGACTTTGTTTTTATCAACCTCACCTTGCAACAGCAAGTTCAGCATATTAAATTTAGCAAGAAATGTTTTTTTTATTTTTAGCTTGCATAAATTATATAATAAGCATACCTATATTTTTATCTTGCATAATAAGAAATTTAGCTTGTTTTTCAAAAGAAGTGTTTTTCAAACAATTGTGATTGTACTGTTTGTTGGTAGTTAAAAGTTAAAATTCTTTTAGTTCTTATTATATATTATATAGTGTATTCTTATTATCATGAAGAGATTTGCACCACAAGAGAGTTCTCAAAGAAAAATTACAAAATTTTTTCATGTGAAACCAGTCGAAATTGGTAAGTAACGTATTTTATAATAGTAGTTATGTCGGAATGGGACGTTTCGATGCCGCCGGTTCATCGCCGGCCGTTTCGATGCCGCCGGTTCATCGCCAGTCCATTTCATCGCCGTCATATCTCGCATTTCCTAGAATTCTTAATTAATACTAAAAATAACTAATAATTGTAACTGTCGAAAATTCGGAAATATATCAGATAGGGATTAACTGACTGGCGATGAATTGGCCGGCATCGGCATCGAACTGGCGGCATTGAAACGGCGGCGATGAAACGTCCTAGACCCTAGTTATGTACAGGGTGATCAGTTAAGGGTAGCGAGCGGCCATATCTCATAAGATCATGAAAAAAAATCATGATAAAAGTCGCCAAGAGAAATTGCTGGAAATTATTTTCGAGTTTGTCAAGCGTCCGCTAGAGGGCGTAACAACCAACACAAAGTAGAAAAATGGGATTTTTATAGAATTTTGTCTAACGAAAGTTTATCGATGATATCATTTTCATATTTACAGACCATTTCCCTACATTTTTGTCTAAAACGTTTTGTTCTATCTATCAAAATAAAGCGGTGGGGGAACTTCAATTGTTTTTTGAAACAAACGAAGATTTCTTCCGTTTCTTTTGACCGATTTTAGCAAACTTAGGCTCATATGAAGGACCATAATTTTCACTACATAACGCTTATTTGGTTTTGAATTTTTGACGTTTGCTGTCGCTGCTAGATGGCGTTAACTGAAATGGTAGCAAATTTTTGAGTTTTTTTCAAAAAAAAAACAAATGTAATGGTATATTAATTTTTATATATTTTAAAATAGGATAAATTTCTCTATAATTTAATGAAAAGAATGTATTCTCTACCTTTTTTTGAACAGTTGATATTGACCAAAATATAATTTTATTACATTAAAAAATGGCACGCCACTGTTTTTTATTAAAATAAAAATCAGTTTTGTAATCTCTTATTAGTTGCTAACAAAAAGATGAATCTAAAATTTACTCTAAACATTTCTTTCAATACCTTACCGTCTAATCTAACAAAAAAATTGAGTTGTGTTTGGACCCCCCCATCCAAGTATATTTCCTGGCTACGTGCCTGTTAACGAGGATAATATGGTCAATGAGTAATACAAAAAACAGAAAGCAGAAAAAATGCGAATTGATCCCCGCGGAAATTGGATCAGAAGATTCCATGGATTTAATCAATCATAGTCTGAACGTTCTACTGTTTTGTTATGATCATACTGTACCTACCTACTTATTGTTCCGCAATCATTCGTGAGTCTGCTGCCAAAAAATCCGAACATTCAGAAGTAGGTCAGTAGTAGCATACTTCAAAGTATAATAAATATAATATAATTAGAAATCGCCTTTTCGTTTACACTGACTCAAAATAAAATAAATCCGTCAACTGGTGGATATTGAAATAATTCAAAATTCCCATGACCATCTGTTCTGGCTGGGGCTGTACAGGGCGGAGCGTTCTTTTTAGCACCTCCTTTAAGTATTTTTGTGTTTTGAGGATCAGTTGACTTTGTGTGAGTTTGAGTCTCATAAATCAAAAATGTGCTTAAATAAAATGTAGTATAGTCGGTTCGCTAAACTCAGACGCAACTGGCTAGATATTTTAGTCGATAATTTTTTTGTTTTTTGCCAATTTTGTAAAAATTGGCAAAATTACTAACTATTTAGTGATTATTAACTATTTAGTAATTATTTTTTGCCAATTTTACTAAAATTGGCAAAATTACCGACTAAAACATCTTGAAAGTTGCGTCTGAGTTTAGCGAACAGACTATAAATCTCATTCTTCAAAAATCCACTTAACAAAAGACTTTTAGGAGTAATAAAACAACAATAATTGTCAAAAAGTTAATATTAATATGATTTAATTGAAAAACACATTTAAAACACGGTTTATTAATTTGAGGGGTTTAGAATAAAAGGGATCCAAGTGCAAATTTATTATTATAGATTATAGGTTTGAGCTAAGATTAAAGCTCTTTGGGTAATTCAAATTATTTGTATATTAACTGCGGCAGTAGCACTGGCGAAGCGTCCATGTAACCACTGTTACCATTGGTAACAGTTAAAAATCTTGCAAATAAATATTTTATGACGATGAATAATTCTGTTTACCAATATTTATAACAATAGAAATATATTATTATATTATGTGGTAATAGTACCTAACTCAGTATATAGCCAACTACTCGTAGACACGAAAATATTGGCTAGTTTATGTGACTCAGTTGCACTTTATTATACTCTGTTACCAGACCCATTTCTGGTTACAATGGTTATATACCCACGCTGGCGCTCGGGACCGGCTAGTGACGAAATTTTGAAGAAGCGACGGCATAACCGCGCTGTGTAATCTGTGAAGTATCAGTAGCGCTGTTACCACATTTAAAATTGGTGACAGTACCTATAAAAAGTGTGCGTGCAGTTAACCGTGGATGAGTGTCGCTTCTTAATCGATCAACTACTTGAAAAGTAATTCTCCTTGTATAATTTTGAAGAAAAAAATGAGATTAAAAATGAAAGACCTATTTTAAACAATTTAAAAAAGGAATCTACAAAAGTAGTTCGATATTTTAAATTTAGTTGGTACAGTGAAAATCCTTGGTTATATTATGGTTGCAAGAAAAATATACTGTATTGTTGGCCATATCTTCTGGTTTCTACAGAAAAATGGGTGGACCAGGTTCACGATTTAAATAGTGTTAGCTTTTTAAAAAGGAGACATGAAATTTCTCTGTTACCTACATGTAAGATGTATACCCAATTTGATTCAGTTTGGCAAAACAAAAATCAAAAGTCCTCTTAACCAAGCTTTAAAGCAAATATTGCTAAACATAATGAGTTTGTTAAAAAAATAGATACCTAGGTATATCCTTAGCACACTTATAATAGATACTGTATGTTTTTGGGCCAAACAAGAACTAGCGTTTCGTGGTCTTTTTGAGTGCGACGACTCTGACAATCCAGGCAATTACAGGGAATTGTTAACATTAATTGCCAAAAAAGATCAAAATTTTTGTCAACATCTAGAAACATCTGTTTTTTCGAGAGTTTCAAGTGATATACAAAATGATATTATTGAAGCTACACTCACCGGCACAAAATTCCGCAACCCAAAATTTTTGATTACGTTTGACAATTTATAACTTTATTATTTGTGCTCCGCTTTTCAAGATTCTTACACCAGTTTGTAGGTACATGTATTCATATTGTTTGCTATTATTCCGGGAAAAAAAATTTTGCTTGCACACCGAGAGAAAAAAATTCTTGACACAAATAAACTTGATTAATATTTAAGAAAGATCGACTTGGCATATTGCCTAAGAAATATATCTTCGTATGTAAGATATAATTTTCTAAAATATTTCAAATAAATTCTACTATAGCCAAAGAAACATATCTTAAACATGATTGAACTATCACTTTCTGGCAAACTTCAAACCCATTTATCAGAAAGAAATTACACTTGATGTTAATTAATTTTATTAGTCATAAAAATATATTTTCTACACATTACAAAACTATTCTTTCTGAGCAATAATATTTCTTAGTAAGGAATATTATTATTTTACTATTATTAATTAATGTATTTAATGTTAAGAAATATATTTCGCAGAGATAAACGTATATTTAGAGTTAAGTTAATATTTCTTGAAAATAAAGTGATATTACATACGGCGAAATAAATCATTATGTTAAGGTAAAATCATTATTTATTAATAAAACAAGATATAAAACGTTATTATTACATACAAATATTTTCTCCACTTTTAAAACCACTGGCTTCTACACAACAATAAAAGGATGGAGAGGCAAATCCAACTTCTTCAAATTTTCCTTCTTTTGTTAATAGCACTTTGTATATCAGCAATTCACTAAAACAAAATCGTTATGTAGAAAGAGTAAACTTACTTTAATAAATTTTTTTTTATAAACATATCTATAGAAATACAAAAAAAACAAATGCACGGCCCCACATAAGAACTATTAATACTAATAATAATCAATCATATTTAGTTCAAACATGGCATTATTTAACCTACACATCTTTGTTTATTTTTTTCTTTTTGTTAATGAAATATTAATTATTTATCTGTATAATATTAAGTCACACAATAAACATTGTTTAGCTAAAACAAGAGGGAAAATACAACCAATGTAAAACATTGAAGCAGACATAATAATATGTAATTTTCTTATAATCTAAAAGAGACAGCATACCTAATCATTAAGAAATTTTATTACGGGAAAGTATTATTAGTTTACATCTAAGTCATTTAATACATATTAACTAATTCACGGTTTTCGGCAATAACATTTCTTAACCATAAACATATATTTCTTTTAGACTAACTGATTTCTTTATCTCAAATAAATTAAAGAAAACATCCTCAGCGTGGCAACCGCCATGTTTGATATAGCGTTGTATTGTATATTTTTATAGAAGACGATACATTCAAGAAACCTATTATAGTGGATACATAAGTATACACATTTTTAAAAAGGTACTTACATGTATGAAGTTCTACCATTTCTGGAAGGCCCCGCAGTTGGTTAATAACTCCTTTCTTAATATTGTTCTGAAGCTATATATTATATAATTCTGTCCCAGCTTTAAATTGTGGCATATTTCCCAGTTAGAATAAGCTCCTTTATTTCAGAGTCGTCCATCATTATACCTAAAAAGCATATAAAGATACTATTATGTTTCTTTTTTAACCATTCGGATACGCAACAATATTATTATTACATCTTAAATTACTCAATTTACTTTTATTTAATACCTATATATGTACGTACCTTCAAAATATCCGTTAATTTTTAAAGAACACCAATAAATCCAACATCCATCTATATGAACATGAACATATCACGCCATCTTGACAAACACTGACGACCACCCCCTCATCTATGCTGACGACTAAATCATAAATAGTTAATCTGCGCAATTCTTTTGTGGAAGAAAATCTCTTTGCAAGTAAAATTTCGGCATTAATGACAAAGTTTTTATTTTATAACCACAGTTACTACAGAGGGTATTTCTGAAGAATTATTTCTTGTGGTTTAAAATATTTATTTGATTGCAAGAAAATTTCTTGTTCACAAATATAAATATGGATTAACTTAACATTATATTTCTTATACGGCAAAATATTTGTAGTTTTCAATTTAAGAAATAAAAACTTTAGGATAAGAAAATTAAATGTAACTATTAATGCATTTCTTAGTATTGAAGAAATTATCTGTAAGAAATTATTGAGTTGTGTTTAAAAAACTCGTTTCTTTATATGTGAACCGGTGTGTTTAAATTAATAGGATATGTTAACTTTTAAGAAATATTGCTCAAAGAAATCGGTGTTTTAGGAGAAAAGAAATTGTTCTCTCGGTGCATGTCATTGTACAGGGATGAAAGGAAGCGTTGTATTTTCTCCTAATTTTAAAAAATTCTGTAGAAAAATGGAATACCTGATTTTGTTTCATAGTCCTGTCATATTTTCCCGGCGGCATCACCAATATTTTGTTTCTTGAATTATCCGAATATCTTTTTTCTTGTAAGAGCTGTACCATTTTTTATAAATAAAAACACAGATTGACTCATACAATTGAGGTTGGATTGATAAGATTAGAATGGCCCGCATGCAGCCCAGATCTCAATCATATTGAGCATTTATGGGATGAATAAAAAAGCTATTTGCCGTCATCCTAGGCCTCCAGAAAATTTGGTACAGTTATGGCCCTGGTAGAGGAATATCGGGCTATTCCCCATGCAAGGAAAACACATCTTTATTAGATGCTAAACAGATTGCGAGCAGTCGTTGCTGCAAGAGGTGGACATAACCGGTATTGAATTGTTTTGTTTTGTTGTTAAATTTGTTTTGTTAATTTTAGTGCGTTTGATATTTTTAATTAAATAAACCTTCAAAGCAGTGTTTTTAATTACAGCTCTTAAAAGAAAAGAAATATTCAGATAATTCAAAAAACAAGACCTTAGTGATACCTTCAGAATAATACAAAAGGAGTATGAAACAAAATCAGCCCTCCAATTTTTCCACAGAATTTTTTAAAGTTAGGAGAAAAAACAACGCTTACATTCAGCCCCGTATAATGCCATCCAAGCAAAAATTTTTTGTTACCGGAATAATAGCAATTGACATCAATACAACCAATACCTACAAACTCGTGCAAGAATCTTTAAAATCGAAGTATAAATAATAAAGTTATAGATTGTCAAACTTAATCAAAAATTTTGGGCGGCGGAATTTTGTGCTGGTGAGTGTATATATACATTTAGCCATATCTTCATTTTTTTAAATAAGATTTTTTGCATCTGGTTTTGGTAACACTTCAGAAAAAGTCACGCGTCGCCACTGGGCAGTAGGTACTTCGTATGATCGTATCGTACTTTTTTTACAAAATGGTCAAAAAATCATTATTTATAACAACACAAATTACAAAAATATCCAAACCAACTGTAAGTATTTAAAAAAAAAGCACTTGG